>NC_068295.1:6867322-7167322 GCF_025860055.1 Xyrauchen texanus | reverse complement strand
CCATGGACTGTTTGGCTGCTTAAATACGGGATAATGGGTTCCTCTGATGTGTTCATTTTGGGCAAAGTATGAGACGTCCTTGCCAAGAAAAGACAGATGAGAAGGCAATCACTAGCTTGTACTAAACTATTTTCTAGAGCTACACGTTCTTCTTATAGAATAAAATAATTTAATCTCACATTAATATTTCTTGAGCAATTATCCTAAATATCTTAATTAACAATACTATAATTGTATTGAGCAATGTGTACATAACTGTTAACATTTAATAAAATGCCCCTTTTAAAAATTAGTTCACACACAAATGTAAATTCTGTCATAATTTAATCAGACTTTTCTTCCAAATGCATATGACATTATTTCTTCCACGGAATACAAAAATAAAATAGAAATGTACTTGTCTTTTTATGCAGTTACAATAAATGGGGACTAAGGCTTTCAAGCTTAAAAGAAGGATGCAAAAGCACTAGGCTTGGGATTGATGCCTTTTTCACGCATCGATAATCAGAAGATTTTCTCGATGATTATCAATATATATTTGTGGCGTGTTCTAAAATTTTAAAGAGTTATATTCTATTACAGTACTACGCACACTGACACCAGCAAGTACTCCGGAGTAGGCTGTTCAAAATTCTGCAGTGCTACGGAGTAAGCACTGTTTTCCATTAAATTCGACCCAAATCTAGCTATTACTGGATGATTTATTGTATGTATCTTTAAAATAGCCGTTCATTTTTTTGGCGCAGTTACAACAGTTTTATACATTAACCTGCAAACTCATTAAAGTCGCTTTGTTCATTCTTGAAATACAAAATCCTTCATAACTTTAGTGTCTATGGTGTTCCACAACCTAATTAGGACTGCAACTGTATCTGTACCTAAAAGGCCTACATTTTGGTCTGTTCCATACACAATGCTATTGTGTGGTTTTATAAGACTTATATATATATATATACACACACATACATACATATGTACAAGTTGTATGAACTACTTTTGGTTGTTTTTGCATCAATTTTGAATCTTGAAAGCTAAAGTCCCCATTCTTTATAATTACATAAAAAAAAAAAAAAACAAGAGTACGTTCTACAAAATCTCCTTTTTCTCGTTTTCTCTGTGAAGGAATATAGAAAGTAATTTGCATTTGTAACAATATGAGGTTGAGTAAATAATGACAGAACTTTTATTTTTGGGTGAACTGTTCCATTAAAGCATGTCTGATCATATGACATGTGTGCTGAAGATCAGACTGACCACACTACAGCTGCGCATCAGAACTGTAGAACTGCTGCTGGATGGAGCCTGCGAAGGTCAAACAAGCAACAGCTGTCAGAGACCTCCTCTATTGACCACTGAATTAGACCATCAACAGATCATGACAAACTGGCTTAAAGCTTATAAGACACAAGTAACTATAAAACACGACAAGGGAACTATACTGGGTCTCCAACTTTACCCGTGGTGTATAGGTAGAGACAGTAGAGGGAGGAGGTTTGGGAGTCTTTAAGCTGGAGTAGTTCCTTTGGTCATGATACAATCCAGTCTAAGAAAATAGTGCAAAGCGATGGAGAATGAACACAGATATCCGACATACATATCAATCACACAGTCACGGCCATACAATTTTTCCTATACACTATACATCTTTAATATCATGCTCTAAAGCAGGAAGACACCGTTTATGATGATGCATCCTGAATGAAGCAGCACTTAAGTTCAAGATATTGATCAGCACTGACCAGCAGGTCTTTTTTGGAGCTATTGCCAACAGGTTTTTTATGTAGATCATTATATACAGAGCTCTGGAAGAGAAGAGCACAAATGTGTGAAGCTTTTGCTTACAGATTAGCTCATTCAGCACATTATATAATGCATTCACAGTAATTATTTTGTTAAAAATCATGAATATATAAGCTGGACTGCTATATCGATACATACAGTGGAGTAGGAGCTCTTCAAAGAGGAACTACTGGAGATACCAGACTGCAGAGAAAACAGCAGTCAAGACCATCACCATCCCAAATAAATGCAGGATATCACAACAAAGTAATCCATTCCACATGCCATGTGCACTAATAAGGGCATGTTGCATCAAATAACACCAAACACCTAATTTTGTTAGTGTACAACGTTAGAGAAAACTTAAAAACCCACAGTTGACCATGCTAGGCACCAATCTGACTACAATGTTCTGCTAACAACTGCTACACATTTGGCACCTGCACGCTAAATCAAATACAGCTCTCCAAATGTACTAGTTGAGTTTGTTTTTTTCTGCTTTTAGAGCATCATAAAATGTAAGTAAGATCTAACCAGTTTAACAAAGATTGTCCATCTATGGTAGCAAATAATGTTAGTCTGTATTCACAGTCACACAAGAAAAATGCAGTGAAATGAACTGACATGTTGCCGAAATACACACAACAATGCTCGCTGAAAACACACACGCACACGCACACACACACACACACACACACACACACACACACACACACACACACACACACACACAATAATGCACACAAAGTGACATACCACCAAGTCTCTTCTCCTGGAAGAACTAGCTCGACTCGAGTGATGGGAACTGCTCAAGTCTCTTAAAGAGGACGAATTTGACTTTAAAATTAGAGAGAAATCCAATAGGCAATAGTTAAATTTCAATGGCACAATGAAGTAGCCAACACAGTAACAAGGATATCAATTTAGTAAGTTCACCCTAAAATTTAAGTTTTAAGAACTTACCCTCATATCATTTCAAACCCATATTACTTTCTTTCCTCCATGGAACACAAGGATCAATTTTGAATAATGTTGATGCTGCTCTTTGCTTTCATACAGTAAAAGTGAATGGTGACTCAGGGCAGGCCAACCTTCTGCTTAACATTTATTTTTGTGTTCCACAGAAGAAAAAGTCATATATGTTTGGAACAACATGAGGGTGAGTAAACAATGACAGAATTTTCATTTTAGTGTGATCTATTCGTTTAAATTCAAGTGGCATGAAAAAAGTAACATGGATGAGCCTTTGAAACTACTTTGATGTTCAGAAAAAATTTAATTAGTTTCTTGATCATAAAGGAAATGTGTTACACTTTTATGTCATCTGAACACCTCCATCTACTGAAAGTCCATAACACACCCTGTAACTTCCAACACTGCGGACTGACGCTGTGTCATCATTCAATCCCTGTTTATAAGAAATAAGGAGGAAATGGAATGAGACAGATGAAATAAAACAAGAGGAGAAAAAAACAGGAGGCAGTGATCAAGATCAGGAGATACAGACCCGTCGACTGTGGCTACTGGAATGATGACCATGACGGGCCTTTTCTGCATCAGCCTGAGGTGATGATGAGAACGAAGGAGAGAGAGCATAAACATAAGAACAATCCATGTTCACTGTTAGTCTTCACCAGCTGTCCTAAACAAACTCTAAACACACATTAAACACACTGGCCTGAATGAGGCCCATTCAAAAATATGCTTTTAATATTAAACAAAGAAGAGCATACCAGCTTATTAGCAGCATTTTGACAATAACGCTTTAAAATTAAATTAATTGGTTAAACTCAAATTTTCACAAATCATCAGCCCTTCTGGGCAAAATGTCTTTGTCTGTGGATATATAATCGTACAGCCCATTTTAAGACAACAAATCAATCATTAGGGATGTCAAAAATACTGGTAATTTGGTACCAAGTCAATAAAAAACCAAGACATAAATTATCTAGGGATGTGCAAGAGTAATCGCTTAATTGAATACTTGTTCTAGTTGAATTTAAAAACACTACTCGAATAGCACAAATAGAATTTTCTTTGCGCATTTGCCTACCGTGAAGCGCTGAAAACTCTACTTTCCCACTGAATCTTTCACCAAATCTCACATTAACAATTGTAGGTCCACTGGGGGGGCACTGTGGATGTGTGTAGTCGAGGTGTTGGATGAGAGAAGATATGATGGCGTCTGTGCTTTTGAAAGCAAAGCTAGCGTACGTTCCATTCCAAAGTGCTCATCCCTATGCCCTATTCCCTTCAAAGACTTTACAATCAAATGTGAGAGCTTTGGAAGGCTGAAAGTTGTGGGCCTCAATAATAAAGTTTATTTGGAAGTCACCTTTGGAGTCATTTTTATTGGAAATTCAGTTTGAAGCGATCTTACAGCATTACTATCATGATCGTTCTCCCTTCGTAGTGCCCTTTGGAGGCTGATTTAACCCGTTTGGAACACAGGGCTAGTGCAGCACTAGCAATAATTGTTATACTTTGATTCTTATTGAATTCTACTCTATTGATTTTCATTTCTTGTTGGAGTCTTGCAAACCAATGGACAAAGATCTGCTTTTATTGTGGAAAGAAACTGCATGTGGTATGAGAAACTCGGAGGCTTATCTGACAAGTATCCCTGTGTTTCCAACTGTATGAATCAGCCTCCGAAGGGCACTTTGAAGGGAGAACAATCATAATAGTCATGCTGTAAGATCACTTCAAACTGAATTTCACAACTTGTTTTTCTGAATAAAAACACGTGATATTATAAAAATGTATTTTGTATTTGCCAGGTTAATTTAGCAGTGTCACCCACTGTTTGCTTTCTATTAATGCCTGTGTCAGCCTTTATGTAGATTCAGAGTTTATATATGTGCATATCTCAAACGCCATCAGCACTGGATTCTAAGCTCCGGGTGAGTGCAAATGTTATTTACTATTAAATCTTTTATTTTAATTTTAGATATATATTTTTTTTTTATAAATGCATAAAATAAACATTTGTGAATTAAACAAAATATAAAATGTCCCATATGTGTCAAACCTTTTATTTTAAATAACATTTTAATTTATGAGTAATCAATTACTCATTTTTCGTGGGTTAGAGTAATTTTTTTAAAATGCCCATCCCTAAAATGATCATCACCAGTGTTTTGACAGCATGTATAGTTGAATAGTTAATACTGTTGTTAGATACCTGAAAAACTACTATAAATACCTGAAGTTTACTTACTTGAGAAAGCTTGAAAGCTACTTGAAGGCCATTGTTTAAATTTGATTTCTAAATATTTATATTAATATTTAACTTTTTAAATAAAGCAGTGTATTCAATCGGATATTTGTTTTTGCCATGGTATCGGTATTTGTGAAATTTCACTAGTATTGGTACTGAAATTTTGGTGGTGACAACTATAACTGCTTTCTTATAGAAACTGTTGACAGAAGTCAAATACCGACCTTTAGCTACTTTTTTATTAAGACTGATAAAATTCAGATTCTGTAACTAAAAACAAAAAAAAAAAAAGGGTATATTTCTTTTGATTCTTTTTGAGTCACTGCTAAAAGTACTGCAGATTACTTTCTTTTTCAATACAATCAGACAGTATTTCATATACAGTCATCACAGATAAACTGTGAGCTTTGGTGTTCTTATCATCCATCAATAAACTGCATGTAATTCCACATATCAAGATAAGTTGTACAATAGATCATGTGCAAAAAAAGAAACCTCTCCCAAAAAAGGGAATCCAATGCTACCTTAACGGAATACTATTCTGAAAGACATAAACACAACAAAAAGGACAAAAGGCATAAGTAATATATTAAAAAAGCATGCATGCTACAGTTGATTCAGTGTAGAAGAATATCATTAAAGACTGTAAGAGAATACAGCTAGCACACACTTCCATATTATTAGTTAAAGGCAAAAGTACATGCATGTCCAAACTGGCCTAATCTGGCTCATACCATCCATTGGTGGATTTGCCCCCATTTTCTGCTAGAGGAGGAGTGCTGATGGTAAGACAGCTGTGAGAGAGAGACAGCCACAACACAAACACCAAGACTTCTATTGCAACTCAATGTGATTGTATGGTGACAGGAAAGCGCATGTGAATTATTTTCTTGTGAATTTTGACATTCATAACATTTGCAAAAACATACCCACAGTATTGGTAAATAAACACATAAAGATGCAATTACACTTACTAAAAGTATGTACTTATTAAGAACCACAACTGGAGCCAGGTCTGTACATTCATAAATACACAAAATACTGACAGATCCAGCTGACACTAGCTAGGTTTCTATCAATGTTTTTTTACGCACATTTTGGGATATCGCATAAAAACTGCTGGATGGAAACACCAAGATACGAATAAATCTCCAAAATGCGCATAATAAATGTATACACTCGCTTGAGGAGGATAAATCTTTAATTCGATAAGAAGAAATGCGCATAAACTATGATGGAAACACATTTACTGCATAAACTCCTATTGAATTTGTTAGGAATAAATGTTGCGGATCAAAAAGGTCATGTGACTGAAAAACTTGTTCATTACTGGACTAACTAACAGACTAACCAGCCTCGAAATGTTGCTCTGGTCATCCCGAAATAACGGTGTATAGAAAATCGAAAGCCAACAAAGAGTTTGCATAGTAAATAAACAATAAACAAACTCTAACAGTATGGAAGAGAAGGTTTATTTACACTTTTGAAAAACGGTACAGTCATTAGGATGGATGAACGCACATATATAATGCTCAGAAGTGTGTGATGTGTCGTCGCTCCAAACATGAGACAAACTTCTTTAGAGTGTTTTGTCTGCTCTAAACCAACAGTATTTTATTACAAAAAACAATAAAAAAAAAAACAAAAAAAAACAGTCACAGTGGCTACAATTTCTCCGGAAGTGACGATTTCATCCTTTTGAACACCCTTGGATGGAAACGCAGCTTTATTCGCACACTGTTTTTGCTATAATATATATTTTCACATAAATTATTAACACATAAAATTAGCAACTTGAATGGAAACATAGCTACTGACGGATCCAAACTGAAACGTTCACATCTATCTTAAACCACTGGAAACACACTGTATTGTCAAATGTCTGTTTCCACTTATGTACTTAGTTAGTCAGCTAGCTAACATTTGATTCAGGCAACAGATAGCAACTATTTTGGGTTTGGAATCTGGAACTGTTTGCAATAGCAGTTTTACTTTGTTTTCTCAACAAAAATGATTAAAACTGACCAAGTTACTCTGAAGCAAACTCAGAAGCTTACATGAACAAGATCACAATTGAAGATCTATCGGGATAAATGGTCCCCTGTCTGGCCACCAAAGGGCTTACTGAACGGCGTAAGTAACTTGATCAATTTAAATCGGCTGTTAATACGTTTGAATATTGAATATATCATATTATTCACTGTACGTGAACTAATAATTTAAGCAGTAATTTAGCAATAATTGTATTTATTCTATAACACATATCCATTATCCATAATTTTTATTTGGCCTAACATTAACAAACATTTTGACAATATTTAATGCTTAAAAGAAACTGGAGCACCGTTGAAATCTGCTACGTTGATGAACCGCAAGGTGGCTTTGTGATGTCACGATCATTTAAAATATTAAATCAACATTAATAATCGCGATTACATTATCAAAGGCAATAATCGGCAAATATTGCTATAATTGTGCAGCCCTACTGCCTACTTAGGCAGTTCATCAGGTTTTGGAACAGAGCCACAGTTTATACACAGTAGATCAATGAAGGATAGATCTGCAGGGTTAGCAAACCTGAAAGTAATAAGTCTAGTAAACACATAGACATGTTCTGGATACAGGCCAGATGAACAGGAGTGTTCTGTAACTTTGAAGCCCTTCAAGAGAAACTGCACATTACAGTACACTTAACATGAGCAGCTCAAGTTAAAGTGTCTGTTTTCATCCTCTGCATTTCCTCTGCTCTAGAAGACTCACCTCTTTCTGTTGCCTCTCAAGTTCTTTCATCCGGATGTCCCGAGCCTCTGCACGAGCAGCTCTTTTTGCAGCAAGTCTGGCCTCAGCCTGCAAAAGAAAGGCCAGAGCTGAGTATTGATCTTAATAGCTCTAGCATCGAACAGTCAAAGAAAGAAAGATTCTGTCTGGAGACTTGATAAGCTGCAAAATCCATATCCTTCAAGACAGTGTACACAGGACAGAAATTATAATCAATTGATTGTTTCCTCTGATCCTTGGAACACGGGGGTAATGTCCTTCTGTAGCTATTAAGGAAACATGATTGCATCTCCATTAGTGATGTGCCAGGGTGGTCGACTAGTCAATTAACAACTTACTAGTCAATTAGTGGGGTCGACTACATACATTAATATTTTTAGTGGTGGTGATTTTAATGGGAGATGCAATTCTCTGATTAATTGAGCGATACAACCTCTTAGTGAGGGTTTTTGCATGGTGATGGCTGGCTGTGACAGTAAAACCCTCTGCTAGAAGTTTCATCTCTTTAATGCTTCTTATGCGCTGTTGTTACAGCAAACCGCTCCATCAATCCATCAATGCATTTCAAGACGATCAGATATGAAATCCTCTGCAGTGAGTAATGTTCCTGTATTTGTGAGGTGCTGTGGAGAGATTAAAGTCTTTTGCTGATTCTATTAGTCACTGCTTAAATAAACAGTTGCAATAAAGGTTTAAACTGCTTGGTGTTGTGAAATAGATGTGTACCCATAATATTATCTAGCAGTTCTGCGCTTTTGAATGTGCAGTGAGGATCACCCTGAAGCACGTCATTCTGCGTTCAGGATGCAAAAAAACGGGTTTGTACCGCTCTGTTTTGGAAAATTTCATATTTCTTAATTTTCTTACTTTGCAATAAGATGCAATAGTCAGGATCCAAAATTAACTTTTTTTCAGTTGAGGTGGCTGGTAGATTAAAAAAATTACCAGCCAGACAGATTTCTTATTGCATTTTAAAAGTGGATTTGATAGACATGAGAAAACAAACAAGCAATACTGTTTGAATGTTTAAAAGTAAGATGCTTTTAAAAGAATTTTACCATTTTATTATGTATGAAATATTGAAATACAAGTCCATTTAGATTTTTTTTTCTTCAGATTATTCACTTATCACATCAAAACTACATGTTAAGTACATATAACACAGTAACAGTTCTTAGGTTATTTCGATTGAGTCAATTAATTCAGTCAGATATTTATCCAGTGTGCTCAGGCATTCAATCGGGAATCGAACAAAACTGATAGCGGTGTAGTTGTTGATTCTCTTAAAATAAAAAAAATTAAAAATAGAGAATAAAAAAATGGCTCGAAGAGTCTTTTGTTTAGGAAGCTTAATGTATCGTGTTGTAGGTTTAAAAGACTCCTTTGTTTTGGGAATCGGACTACACTTGTCACACTTTATGTCTCGCTCTGTAGATTTAGTAGCAGCGTTGCAGCGCTGAAAAACACAGTCTGTTTATTTTACAGGCCCCTTGAGGACAAAACTGGAACATTACTTGTAGAAGCTGACACAGGCATTAATAGAAAGCAAACAGTGGGTGACACTGCGAAATTAACCTGGCAAATACAAAATACATTTTTGAATATCCGTTATTCACTATGTTGAAGTTCTCCACTTTGCATCCGCATATCACTCTCAAAGGAGTCTGATCTGGGTTACGTGAACATAACGGTGCCTAATTATACTATATTATCCTTAACACAGCCTAGTCACTTAAACAGCCGACTAGTCGACTAAGAAAATGGGTAGTTTTGCACATCCCTAGAGATCTCTGTTTTTGCTGGCATCTCAGGCTCATGGTTCAGAAGTCTACAATCATACCATGAATGGGAATAGTCATCAAAGCCATGGCATAGTTGATAGCACACATTCAGAGGCCTATATAAAAGTAGTTTAAATCTGAGTCATGTGCCGATCCCAAACATGCGTGTGTTTGGGGGTTTCCACAAGATCACAGTAATGGGAAAGCAACAACTTTATAATACTGTCATCATTTTGCATTCATGTGCTCTCCATTATGATTAGGCTGAAAGATGTCAGTTAAGATGTGTGTACATGACCATGGTTTGTTGGGTGTTCTTGTAAAACTGCACTGAACTGTTAGGTAAAACTTTTGGTGGCTTAAAGGAAGTGTCTAATTCAGCAATATCCTTGGATCACTGAAATAGGTGTCCTGAGAAATGTTGAGAAATCAGGGGAGCGGCCCGTGCTCATTTAAAAACATAGTCAATCTCAAACACACTCGGCTTGTCAATAATTGTGCATCTTTTGTTGATGTCTCTGCAGGACAGGGATTTGGAGAGAGGGCGTGTAGTTGAAGAAATAGAGTAGGTCTAATTTAACGGAAGCTAGCAGCAAAACAGCTGAAAATCGCTTACAGCACCTTTAAATAGATGAAAAACAACAAACACAATTCAGGCACACTGTCTAATTTAAGATCAACACGTCTTACCCCTCACCAGACTCTGGACACTGCAGGTAAACACATGCTGTCTGATATCTGACTTACATTTCTCATGTGATACATGTGTGCAATCTGACCTTCCTCTACTGCCCAATTACCAACACAATAATTAATAACATTACAATACTGGAAGCAATTATGACCTGAGAGACATCAGTAACTTCACAAATCAGGCAAACTGACAACAAACGTTTATTTTTACACATATGGAGAGGGCAGTGAGGGTAGACTCAATGTGTGATTGAGACCTGGCTCTTATACTCAGCACCTGTTGAGCTGTCTGACAGTTTGACCCCCTCACCAGAGCAGCTCAGTTGAGCCCAGTGTCTCCAACTCTATCTATAGACCAGTCTTCATCATGAGACAGCAACAAGAAATCTGAGCAGAGGAAGCACACTTACAAGCAAACATAGCATTTCCGAGAGAGTCTTACTGTATTCTTCAGAACAAGAGTTCTATAGTCAGACAGACCAATGAGATGCCACGGACTGACAACACAATTACTTCTGCTTATCAAAGTATGATATTGAAATATGATATTGAAATGTTTGACTATTTCTTACTGCAGGTCACAATAAAATTCAAAGCATTTTTATTGCTCTGGTTCGTTATTCAAAGAGCACTCGGAATGATAAATATCTTGCCATTTAACACACACCCAAAAAAGGCCTCTACAGAGCAAACGATATAGACACATTTGCGAGTGAAAAATTACTGTGCGAATGTGGAAAATAACTCAAGCCCACTGATGTGGGTGGCTTCTGATACCTGATCGAAATATAGAAAGGCATCTCCAATATTTATCCTTATTTTACAACGACTCTGGTCATGGTGGTTTTTAGATGGATGGCGAGGCTTTTTAGGTCAGGTGGAATCTGTTATCTCTGATCCAGTTCGTTTGCTGGCTTCCATGGTTGCAGCACGGCGGTGTTGAAATACTATTGTTGAGTGGGCAGTGGGCGGGATCACAAAGCCCAAAAGACAAACAGAAATTCCAGCCCGGAATGGAAACCTCAATGTAGAATCTACTTGCTGTAGCATAGTTATCGGAGAGAAGCCAGTATTTAAACTTAGTATGTTTCCTAATTCTCTAATGATAATTCACTAATGATATATTATGGTCAAATTTATTATAAATATTACATATAGCACCTTTATAGATTGTATTACTCTTAGTGAATCTCAAAATCACAGTTAAAACCAAGCACTATTATGTAAACTATCAGTCAAAAGTTTTGAAACACTTACTCATTCTTTATTATAATTTAGTTTTTTTTTTTTTTTTTTTCACATTTTAGAATAATAGTAAAGTCAACAAAACAATGGAATAACATAAATGGAACTATGGCAATTATGTTGTGACTAAACAAAATCCAAAATAAATCAAATCTGTGTAATATTTTTGCATCTTCAAAGTAGTCACCCTTTGCCTAGAATTTGCAGACATGCAGACTCTCTACATTTTCTCAACCAACTTCTTGAGGTATCACCCTGGGATGCTTTTTAAACCGTATTGAAGGAGTTCCCATCTATGTTGGGCACTTATTTGGTCCAAGTCATCAATTTAAAAAACCTTTAATTCAATTTTAGTTTTATAATGAAATAAATGAATATGCTGCCACAATATTTTCGTCTACAAAACTAATTTCAAACATTTAAGCATACACCTTTAGATCAAAAGATTTTTAAGATCATGAGAAACATTTCATTCAAGTGTTTTAAAACTTTTGACCGGTAGTGTATGTTGTTGATTTATGTACAGTATGGTGCAAATGTTTTAAGCAGTTGTGAAAAACGTTGTATAGTGAGGATGTTTCTTAAACAATAATGCCATGAATAATTTTGTTTATCAATTAACTAGGGCTGGGTATTGATACAGATTTCCCGATTCAATTCCGATTCACAAGCTCTTGATTCGATTCAGACTCTGTATTGATTCATATGGGTATATTATAATATCAGTTATAATATCCTGTTTGCTTACTTATGAAAGAAATTCTCTCACAACTAATGCTGCTAATTATACAGGGGACCTTCTAACTAGGTACATTATGAAAACATTCTTTTTACTTATTGTATTTTATTAGTTATTCATCATTGTGGTCACACTTTTAAAATAAAATAATCCATGTATTCAATCAACAAATGATAATATATTCCATATATGTTACACGTTTATTGTTATAAAATAATTTGTACTATTTACAGGTATATACATTGATTTGTTGAACACGTGTTAAAAACTGGTACTGTCTCTTTAAAACAGATGGCATTTATGTAAACAGCATCTGTAAATAAGCATGTTAACGAGAGAGACTTCAACGACTTTATCTTATCTGTCCTGGGAGTGATTAGAATTAAATGTTTCTTTTTGATGTTTTTGATCTACAACTGACTGTAGAGAACAGAAACGGTTTAGAAAAATAGCCATTATTAAATGATAAATGGGTTGAGTGGATCTCGTATTTGGACTAACATGGAACAACTTTTACTCTCAACACGTAGTGAAAGGATCTCACTACTGAAAACTCCACTATACAACACAATTACAGGTGAATGAAATCTAAACATTTACCAACCAGTTGCCAATATGCATTTTAGTCACATAGCGTGAAATTTGGTTGCTAATCGGGGAAAATTTCTCTCATTGTAGTAAAGGGTTGCATATAGAGTAAAATATCAATCGTGGGATTTAAGAATCAATATCAAGATCGTTCAAATGGAGACTGCGATGCATTATAAAATCGATATATCTTTACCCATCCCTACAATTAACTTCATAAAAAAAAAAGGAAACATAAAAAACTAAATTGATATTTGACCACCCTATGCCTTTAAAACAGAAAAGTTAAAGTTATAGTGTGTAATTTTAATCCAATACACTGTCAAATTAATATCTCTTCACGGTACGCTAGCTGTCTGTTCTGTGTGTGTGCACTGAAAAAAAAAAAAAACAGGTGTTTGTACACAGCCTGGCTCTGTAAATGGGAAAATAACAGCATTGGGCGTGCATGAATTTGGGGGGCGGAGCTTCAGAAGGACCACTGATGGGAGGGGTGTATTTGTTTGGTTGTTGAGTTCAAATATCAACAGTCTTTCTCAGGAATCGCTTACTCCATCTTTAACATGAAAACCAGTTGAACTGTAACACTGTCAATGTTATTCCTCTGCAACGATTTTCATTGTAATTCCATTTGGTGCCACTAGAAGCGCAGAAATTATACACTCCACCTTTAATATTTACAGAAAACTGTTGAGGAGAGGGAGAGAGAGAGAGAGAGAGAGAAAATGAAACAGATCACTATAACATCATGAGCTTGTCTGGCTCTGATATGCAGCACCGTTTAAATGAGACTGTTGCACACCAGTCTATTATTGTGGTTACACGATAGCACGTAACCACAAAACAAACTGTGACTGGACTTTTACCCATCTCAAATGACTCATTCACTTGCGAGAAGGTGATTTTCGGTGCTGTCGCGGCTTAAGAAACGAATTGGCCCATCTGGAAAATGTATCATATGATTCACTTCATAAATAACAAAAAATATCATAATTAATAATTGAGAGTGAATAGAACGAAGTGTAGGGTGAACACCCCTTCAGGATGATTGCGTTCATAACCGAAGACCAGCATTCATATTATCCAAACGAACCGAAGTTTGACATCAAACGAACCAAAGTGCTAGTGGGAAAGCACCCTTAGTGGCACAAGTACCACCAAAGAAAAATGTGCAGTAGTGCATCTCAAATTTACCTCCCCTGAACCACAGTACTCCTGACCATGAACAGAGAAATTGAATGCCATGCTTTCAGTTAACCCTCTTGATATTTTCATCAATACAGCGGAAACAACTTAAAATACTCCACTTTTGGGTATACAGATAAGTGTAAGACATCATTAGAAACTAAAGGGTCTACTTTTATTTGTGTACACTGACAATAACAACAAAATCTTGTGCTTTTGTAAAATAAAGAAAATAAAAAGGTGAGCTATCAGACGTCTCTGTGTTCACGAGCATATTTCTGAAACGCGTCACAAAAATGAACTGAAACTCCGTGAATACTTATCACACAAACATGAAACATATGTCTAAAGAAAGCTTAAGATTTCAACTTTTAAATAAAATAATTCAAATTTAAAACAAATATTCTCCTGCAATGTAATCTGTATGAAACAAAGCGATGTACAGTTTCTTCTGGCTCAACTCATTAAAGCTAATGTGATCACACCCACCAGCAGAATGCGCCATTCATACACTAATGTGCTGAGACGATCAATGCAAATGGTGCACGCCCCCCGACGGTGAGGTTTAATGTAAACACAACACAACTCAACTTTTCTGCGTGTTTGTAACGATACACAGGCGATCAAACTCCTGGATATTAAGGAAGAGTTAACATTTTCCTCAGAAGAAGAGCGGGACTCTGATGAACTCGTATTTTGAAGAGAGACTTGATCCAGCCGAGGACACAATTTCGAACGAGTAAGTAATTTAGTTTTCATTAGTTGACATGCTATTTTATATAAACATGTACATATTTTACTAGTGGGACTGTTTCCAGACTTGCCAGCCAGGTGTCTTTTGTCTCTTCAGGTGTAAATTACTTCAATATTCATGATCGTTCACGCCTCCTCGCATATTACATTTTAACACTAAAATTGTCTTACAAAAGTTAAATTACTATATTGTTTGGTATGAATGAGTGATCAGGGTGGTTTTCACATAATTTTGTAGCAAAAACTCTAGGCTACAAGATCCAGTTCTCAAAAGTCTTGTGGACAAATATTTATTATGTGTTATATGGCCTTATTTTAATGACTTCATTTAGTTTTTTCAAAAACCATGAATAAATGTTATTTTCTCAAAAATACAAACATGTACACACATGTTGCTCACATATTATTGTAGCCCAGTTTGTGCTGAATACAGTGTTATCAGACTTTAGCCATTAATATGTTTTTAAGCAACTGATAAAAGCACAAATGTCAAGGCATGTCAAAACTTCTCCACACCCTCAGACCCCAGAGGGTTAACTGAGCTTTCCGTAAATAATTAGGGAGTTTCTTCTGCAGCAGACTTAAGATGGTTGGATTTGAAGACAGGTTCAATTAAACAAGAAAGTGTTTTATGCGTTTCGTAGGTAGACTATAGTTCATAATCTTTGGACTGCATGGGTGGAATGACTCCAGTTTCAGTGACACTTCAAGATGATGACAGCACATACAGTATCTAGTAGCAAATGTCCTAATGGATCAGCTTGTAATTCAGCTTCTCTCAATTATAAAAATAGTGTATCTTGGGTTAATTCACGGTCACTGACTTTTTTTAATAAATATGTAAGATGTGAACACAAAGGTTTTTTTTTTTGTCAACTTGGCTGTATAAATCATCTTTATAGGGTAGTTAACCCACAAATAAAAAAGTACATCATCATTTACTAAGTCAACCCTGTAGAAAAGATATATGCTATACAGAATGTAAGGAACTGAAAGCCATTCACCAGTCACTTTAATTGCATCTTTATTACATTCAATGAAAGTGATTGGTGACCGAGGCTACCTAAAGCCCAGTGCACACTGTACGATTTTGGCCACAATTCTGCCGTCTGAGACAAATTTCGGCAATCTTACAGCATTTAGTGGAGTCATGCTCACCAATAGCTGATTAATAGCAATTGCGATGATCTTTAGCCTCTGACGAAGTTTTGGCAGTGTCAGAAATTTTGCATTGCATTTGTATAGTGTGACTGCCATAACGACAGCCAGATGAAATAGTCCGCTAATCTCTGTTTTCGGAGAAACCACAGAGCTCCTTGGAAATAAACCTGCTCCGCATCTGCACCATAGCAACATTTGTGCCCAGTTATCACTCTACTCAAGCTCTTTTGATGTTTTTTCTTATTTTAATTTTATATAACATGTTTTAATAAATAAATAAGCAGAAAATACTTTGAGAAAAGTTTAACACTTCGGCAATATGAAAGCATTGTTCCCCAAATTAAATCCAGAGCAAAAACGAAAATAAATGATGGTATTTTCTTTACATTTATCATGCATTTTCTTTACAACATTATTATAATTATTTTAATACATTTACTTTAAGCATCTGTAAACTTCTAGTTAAAATTCACACCACTCCAATTTCATAAAAAAAAAAAAAAAAAAAAGATCAATTTATATTGTTAAGTATTTATGGGACTGGATACAATAGTAGAAATCGATGTCATGCTTGTGCATTATCCATAGGGAATTTGCAAGCGCAATATATTATTAGTCTACATGAATTTTCGAAATTTTGTGTGGCCTAAAAGAGGAGAAAGACGTACTATAACCCACCTTTTTTGGTTTCCCTATGTGAACACAGAATTTTGTAATAATGTATTCTTTTTTCACAAAGATCTTTGCTCGTGGTAGCTAATTTTACTGTAGGCTACCTCCCCCACTGGCGTTCATTCTCAACATCTGTTATTTTGTTTTTGTGATCAGGATGTCTTAAATCAAATGCCTATTTGACAGGTGATAGGTATTTGAGCAATGGAAAAGCTGATGCCCTGACTATCAGAAGAAGAAAAAAAAAAAAAAACGCTCCTCTAGGCAAACCTTGCCGTTTCGCTTCTATTCATTATTAACGATCTATATACTTCTATTATATCAGGACAATTGGGACCACCGATGTGCATCATACAGTCAGACATAATGTCGCACAGTGTGCCATAGCGATCTCAATGCGTTCATATCATACAGTCTGACAAGTAACAATCTTAAAGGACTGTAAAAATCCTACAGTCCATTTGTGTGGAAGAAAAAAAAAAGTCATACAGGTTTGGAACAACATGAGCGTGAGTAAATGATGACAAAATAAAAAAAATTGAGTGAACGTCCCTGTAACAGTTCTGATATTTCACAAATAACTTTACAATGACTGCAGTTTCACTTCTGCAGTGCAACCCACACCCTTCAGCTTTAGATTTCTCTGTTCCCTCTTTTCAAAATTGATATGGTCCATATTCAGGTGAGGACAGATTCCCACACAAGCTTACTTATTCTGTGACAGTTCAAAATTAAACAACAGTCTTCCATTTCCTTCACACTTTCCCATACGCCAAACACTTAAACAATTGAGTTCCATTTAATGTGTCAGCAACAAACCCCTGATTTGACTGCCTTACTAAACTTCTGCATAAAAAGTTTGCTCTTCACATCAAACCCTTATTTGTAGGTATTACTGGCTCTTTGGAATACTTGATTCTGATTGGTCAATAACAGCACTGAGTGGTCCAATTTTTTTGTTTAACGACCACCCTATCATGATTTATTTTGCAATAGTGACCAGTTGGCTTTATCGCTTATACTTCCAATTTCACAATTTTCAGTGATAGATGCAGGTTTCCACTCATGTTTAGGTCCTCAGCTGAGCCTGTCTTTTCACAGCAACAAGAAATGCATAAGTCATGGAATAAGATAAAGTTTTATAATTTAGAAAATGTGATATCAAAACTGATGATAAGGCTTAGCAATATGGAACACTAAGGTCATCCAATTTAGTCACCTGAGGGCTCTGTAATTATGAATGTGGGTCAAACAAGTTAATTTCAGCAAGAACAGTCCCAGAGCGCAGAGCTGATAGCAGTCAGAGCTTTCTGCTCATGAGAGTGATGGGCTCATACATGTGTGCTGTTGAAAAATCTACAACAAGTCCATACTGGCTGCTCCCTGCTTAAGCTGTGAGTCAAACTACATCAGCTGCAGCTCCAACTGGCCGAACCTGAACATCCACATATCAACACATCACAACATGGCTGCTGACTGACATTACAATCCAGTTTCAAACCTTTTGGACCTCAATGTAGAGATGAGATCCATATCAGATTTTTTTTTCATCTTTGGGCGGCACTTGAATTCAACTAGGACACTTATTCGTGAAGTCATAATTACTGGAACAGAATTTGCGACAACTTTAAAAGGGGTATTGTCATATTTTATTTATCCAGATAAAAGTGCAGAAATGTACAGGTGTGATTTCAGCTATTTTGCTAACTTTCACCAGATAATGAAAAAAATGAATGAATAAATTAAAATAATAATAATAATTTTTTTTTATTATTATTTATTTATTCATTGATATACATATACATATTCTTTATTATAATTTTTTTTCCTTCACATTTTAGAACAATAGTAAATTCATCAAAACTATGGAATAACATAAATGGAAATATTGGAATTATGTTGTGATTAAACAAAACTGTGTTATATTTTAGCATCTTCAAAGTAGTCAACCTGTGCCAAGAATTTGCAGACATGTACTTTTTACATTTTCTCAACCAACTTCTTGAGGTATCACCCTGGGATGCATTTCAAAAAGTATTGAAGAAGTTCCCATCTAGGGTTGCAATGGTATGAGATTTTCACTGTATTTTCTCTACAGAAAATATCAAGGTTTCACTGTATCACGGTATATGGAACACAATTATTATTATCAGTTACAATGACCCTTAAAAGAGTGTAAACAGAAGGGTTTTTTTGGATGAGCAAACACATTATTATAAATGAAACCTCAAACAATTTTTTTTAATTGAAATTTGTGTAAAAAAGTCTACCTTGTGAAAATAAAATTAATAGAATAAATAAGAAAGCTAACAGAATTATAATAATAAACCTAATTATAAACATGATAAGAAATAGCATGTAAATATAAAATGTTATATAATTAAAGCATGTTAGTTTACTTGTTAACGTTGCATGTTAAATTAACTACTAAATGAAAGATAACATCAGCTGTGTGAGCTTTTAAAGTAATGTCCTATGATTATTAACAATCAACATGTACTGTAAGTGCATGACAGCACAGCCAGACTGCTCCTGTCTGTACCTTTAACTCAGTGGTTCTCAAGGATGGTGCTTCAGGACAGATTTTACATTGGAAATCAAGTGGTGACCCACCATAATAAAAACATAACCTGTATTTAATGTATCCTGGGTCACATTTCCTTTTATGCTCCATAGTTTTGTTCATGGTTTTCTAGTACAAGTACATGCATCAAGTGACATTATTTTTGTGGTTGATGTCAACAACAAAAGCAACAGTAAGTTTCTCTCCCCCTTTTAAAAATTGAAGAGCATATTTACTTAAATGAGCTCATTATTATCCCGTTTGTTTCCTAATTTCAAACATGATTCAAATAGAACATACATATAACACAGAAGGAAAGGCTCCTCATTAACATGGTTAGATCAGTGTAGTTAGTCTTAAATAGTAGTAGTAATAAATTAAAATATTTATGAAAAAATAAGTATTACCTAAAACAAATCTTGAAACTTTAACTACAACTGCCACTGTTGATATAAAATGATGTCTAATAGATTCTTCCTTTAGATTATTTCATATAAAACTATACAATTTTGTCAAAATATAACAGTTACTTTTATTCATGTAAAATCGTGAAACAATTTTGTAAAGCTGATGATGTACAGGTATATTGAAAAATACATTTGCGCATAGCACAGTTTTGCTCTTTTCCTCCTCAGTGCTGTTTGACATGTCAGAGCTGCACACTGTTTGAGAGGTTTGACTTGACTTCCTCCGTAACACTTTAAACTAGAAAAGTCTCACTAGAATTGAAATTGGTCACATCAGTTTTGAGGTCTGCACTGGAGGGAAGCCTGGTTGTTGCACGCGCTCGCAAGAGAGAAGAGCAGATCATGATTGTGAGCTGGTTCTGTCACACTTGTGCGAAAGTGCAGATGTGAAGCCTTTATCTGATTGTGAGATTATCATTAAATCTGCCTCGGCAGTACAAAATAGGCTATCACTTGGGTGGCCACCGAAATATATTCAATGGGTGAACCATGACATTGTTCTTTCCCTGCTGTCCACGACCCAGTCCGAATAGACCTGTGACCCACAAGTAGTGAAACACTGCTTTAAATCACACACACATTCACTTATGTCAGACCCCCTCAACTCGCTTCTCTCTGACATTTCTCTGCTGCATGTGTGTATGTTGCGCAAGTTGACGAGTCTGACAGGCAGACGATGAGGAAAAGAGATGCGCAAGTGAAGGTGAGATCCTCCGTCCGGTTGTGTTTTTTTCTTTCTTTCTTTTTTTCCAATACCGTAGATAAGCAAATGCACATGGTATGATAACACTAAATTTTCAAACCTATTCCCATCTATGTTGGGCACTGCTTGGCTGCTTTTCTTTATTATTTGGTCCAAGTCATCAATTTCAAAAACTTTTATTTTTTAGTATCACAGCTATATATATATATATATATATATATATATATATATATATATATATATATATATATATATATATAAATTCTTGTGGTATTGATATTAGAGGAGTAGTTCAACGAAAAATGAAAATCCTCTCATTTTCTCACCCTCATGCCATCCCAGATGTGTACAATGTTCTTTCTGCTGCTGAACATAAACAATGATTTTTAGAAGAATATCACAGCTCTGTAGGTCCATATAATGAAAGTGAATGGTGACCAAAAGTTTAAAGTCCAAAAAGCACATAAAGGCAGCATCAAACTAATCCATATGACACCAGTGGTTTAATCCATGTTTTCTGAAGCAATCCATTCAGTTTTGGGTGAGAACAGATCAAAATATAACTCCTTTTCACTATACATCTTTACATTGCAGTTTCTAGGCACATTTATGATTTCAAGTTCGAAGATTAAAATCATGATTGCCAAGGAGACTTTAGGTGTCAAGTTTTATAATAAAAAGGAATTATACTTTGGTCTGTTCACAGCCAAAACCAATTGGATCGCTTCAGGAAATGGTGGATGTATGTTATGGTCATATGTATTACCCATTTGCGGCTTTTATGAGCTTTTTAGAGCTTCAAATTTTTGGTCACCATTCACTTGCATTGTATGGACCTACAAAGCTGAGATATTCTTCTAAAAATCTTTGTTTATGTTCTGTAGAAGACATGGAATTTTTGTGACTGTGAATTTTTAGTCCTGTTTGAAACAACATGAGGGTAAGGAAATTATGACAGAATTTTCATTTTTAGCTTTAACAGGCTTTTAAACTACCAGCCACAAGATGACATCATGGCGATAAACAGAGTTCACAGAAGAAGACCTCTTACCTCTCTGGCAATGCTGCTCAAAGCTTCATCCTCTGCTGAAAAACGATTTTTAATTGGGGTTCGTTTTCGTCCGGATCCTGGTGTCCCCATGTTAGGAGCTGCTCCACGGCCAAATAAGGATCAATTTACTTCCCGTAATATTCTGCGGATGAAGACAAAAATTATTGCTTACAGTTTTGTTTGAACATTGTTGATTAAATAAAAAATGAAGGTTCAAATGTAGGTTAGAGACGCCTGACCTCACACACTCTATCTCCACACACCCACAAATAGAGGCTTAAGTCATGTGTGTCTGCGCTCTGTGCTTGTTAACACCAGACACACAACATACACCTAATAATATGCATGGAGCACTAGTCCTGCAGGGATGCAAATGTTCCTGAGGCTTTAGTTTGATTCATAAAAGGATCAGTCATAAGAGTTTTACACCTTACACTAAGATATTTATTTTAAAATGTATTAGATATCACCTTTATCTTTGTCATGTATTTGCCTATTGTGTTACTATAAATGCATGGCCGGTATATCAGAATATTTTAAGAACAGTTAAATGTGTAAATTCTATAAATACAAATCTACATCTATATTGATATTCTTGCAGAGGTGCTAAATATAAACCAGCACTCATTCAGCTCCGTGACAGACACACTTAAAGCAATTAATATTCCAGAATATAAAGATATAAACAAAGAGCTTTAGTGAAAAAACAAACAAAAAAAAACTATAATTTAACGTAATTAAAGATAATAAATATTTATTATATTAAGTAAAATTCAATATTAGTGAAATATAGTTAGCGGTTAGCTTGCTAGCATGTCCTTATAGACATAAAGTGTGTAAATGTCACAGAACTCTCTTGCTGTTAATTAACGTATTACACTACAGTGACCTGATTGGACTTTCGTTACAGCTTGCTCCGATAGTGCCGGTTTCTTACCGTTTCTGTCCGTCACTGTTCCGCTCGGCACTCGGGTCGGTTCTGACTGACTTAGACCCGGGCGCGTTCCCGCTGACTAGCACGAGAGCGATTCGCGTGCACCCGGCGCGGCTGTTCGAATGTGCGCGCGTGCCAGCGTGAGAGTCATAAACTGCCACTGTAAATTTTTCCAAGAATACGGCTCATATTATGTCACGGAAGGCTTGAAAGCACCGGTTCAACGCTAATATTTCCAAAACACACTAAATCTCTGGGAAATTTGATAAAGTGTATATTTGTGGTCGTTTCTGAAAGTCAGAATTGTTTTCCAGCTTCGCGCTGAAAGTCCCGGATGCTGTAAAAGGGGCGTGGCGTTTTAACACGCATAGACCATAGACTGTAAAAAAAGACTAACTACTAACTAATAAACTAGCCCTAACTGATGTACTCTAGTACCGAGCCCAAGCCTAACCACTTACCTTAACCCCTCACTAACTAATCAAAGTCACGCAAATAACTTAAACCTAACCCATTATTTAATGTTTATAATCTCAACTCTAAAACTGACAAGTCTACTTTAGTCTTAATGACAATACGAATCATTTATAGAAGAAAACATATTTGTTTTAACCTAAAACAAGAGAACAGACTGTGCTACCACTAAATAAATTGTTCCGTTTTACCGTTAACATTTACAGTCTAATAACGACCTCTAGCTGTTAAAGGTGCACTACGTATTTTTTTTTTTCACGTATGTTTTCTCCTAAATAAATAAATAGTAATTTTGAAACATGTATAAAGTCATGATGACTCGCATGAGATGTCAGTTACATCCGTAACCTTATAAAAACGGTTTTATTCTACACAGAAAGGGTCCCCTCAGGGGGGCTGCCATGTTTGAATAACAGGACCAGCCGAATACTACTCGATTAATCTTCGTTACAGCCTTGATATTGGACACTTTCACACATGGATTAAATTAATCATGGCGGATTGTGAATGGGGATTTTCTACAATGGCATCAGAAAATGAAAACTATTGTGTTTGAATGATGCTTCATCCATTTCACTA
This sequence comes from Xyrauchen texanus, assembly GCF_025860055.1. Lineage (NCBI taxonomy): Eukaryota > Metazoa > Chordata > Actinopteri > Cypriniformes > Catostomidae > Xyrauchen > Xyrauchen texanus. The sequence goes on along the minus strand of NC_068295.1, from coordinate 7,143,957 downwards.
GGTATCAGAGTAAATCCAAGATTACTGAGTGCACCTTTAAAGACGATGGAGGACAATGGATATAAATAAAATGTAACAATGGCTGTTTCTCAATGTGCGTTCTTTTGTGTTCTTATGTTCTCGTGGACTCGTTCTACATCATCATCCACTCCTGAAGTTCGATTCAAATCATCAAGAACGGCAGCACAGAGAATGCAGGAAATGACCCGGATGTGTCCTTGAAATCGAGGGTGCATCAAATGGTGACTTGTGGGCTAGAACTGGGAACTACGGTTGCATACGAAGGACATTTATCATTTTGTTTTTTCCTCAAAAGTTTCCTGCTGTAAGCTTGCGAAAGTCTGATGGCTCGTGAGAGTCGTTATACTTCGTCATCATTTTTTTGGGGTGAGGTGGGGGGTTGGGGGGGAGGGGGGGGGCGGTTAAACCTCTTGGCTGAACCCCCATGTGCCCACCCACACACAGACGACTTGAAGGTCTGCTCACCATTCACTTGCATTGAAAGAACCTACAGAGCTGAGATATTCTTCTAAAAAAAACGTTTGTGTTCAGTAGAAGAAAGAAAGTCATATACATCTGAGATGGCATGAAAGTGAGTAAATAATGAGAGTATATTCATTTTTGGGTGAACTATCCCTTTAAAATCTGATGCAAACTTATACGCACTGCAGGAGGCGCTAATGAGCTGAAATTGTCCGTTCGCTGCCGCCGTCATTACAAGAAAAAGAACGAACGTCGCCTTGTTATGACGCAAGTCCAACGTGTGCGTGACATTGGTGTGGTGTGAAATATTTAAACAGGTATTTTATAACATCTAACATCACTTTAGAAGAACAATTTGCCAGTATTTAATTAGACCGTGATTTACTGCTATTAAAAGCATTCGAAATAGCATGGAACAGTTAAGTAATTGAAGGGGCGTTTTGCTATTTAAATTCACAAAAATATCTTATCTTTATTTTGACATTCAGATCAGTATGGCACTGTTTCAGTCTGGATTGATTCTGGCCAAACTGATGCACCAAAGGGCCTTCAGGTAAACACTATATTGTCGTGTTTTATATGCCCAATGTCGATGTCTTAATCTTTGAGAGTACGTATTTATGTCAAAGCTTTGACATTTACGAACTAATGTTACACATCGGTCAGTAGCCAATTTTTAAGAATAATTTCATCATGATAGATGTGCCATTTGTATCAGTGTCATAAATGTACGGTTAATGCACTTCTATCCAGACGTCGCTCACTATGTGACGTCTACATGAGTGTATGTTAAATGTCGCACTGTAGTTCCAAAAATAACGTCATTTTGATTCTGTTCATTGCACTGCAATGTGTAAAAATGACATTAGACTTGACTTAAACCTCCAAGTACAATCGTGTCTCACAACTTCTGAATACCTACTGTCATTCCAGTGTCTCAGCAGCTGTGGCTGCAATTCAGAAGTTAACACGAGTAAGAGTGGTCGACAACAGCGCTCTTGGGAATGCCCATCATCACCGTCCACCAAAGGTCATTCATGTTTACACCAAGAATGGAGTTGGTAAAGTGGGAGACAGAGTTTTGCTGGCTATTAAAGGACAGAAGAAAAAAGCTCTCATAGTCGGTCATAAGATGCCTGGTGCTCGAATGACACCACGCTTCGATTCAAACAACGTTGTTTTGATTGAGGAAAATGGAAACCCTACTGGAACTAGAATTAAAGCTCCTTTACCAACACACCTGCGCAAAATGGAGGGGGAATATTCTAAACTCTTAGCCATTGCTCAGCGATTTGTGTAGATCAGCGTTTTCTGTATTCTGGGAGGGAAAATCCCAAATGAGTCTCCTCTACTGAACTTCCTATTTTTGTAAATATCAAAAGAACTGTTCTTGCTATTCAAGACATTTGTTCTCATGGTTGCTTGCTGAATAATTTATAATAAAATATGTGAACGTAACCATAAAATGTAGTATTTTCTTTTGGTGCTAATGTTTTTAGAGATGGTTACAGTAAACTGATTTCACTTGTTTCAGGTTTCCAGTGCACATCATATTCAGAATATGTTATGAAATAAAACATGGTCTGATCAGTGACAACAGACACAGTGTATGCATTGGTTACATTTAGCATCTTAGGCTTTTTTAATAGGATACAGTGGTTCATCTTGTAGGAAAACTCAGTGGCACTCAGTAGACAACCTTTTGCAAACACTGGTCATTAAGGGGAAAATGCAAAACATGATGAACACTTGATATTCATTTCATGCACTTGATTTTCCTCAGATATTCCAACAGCAGTTACTTGAATAGTGAGAGGAGGCCCTCTTTAGACATTGTGTATTTTACACTTAGTGTTTTTCTCAGTAGTGTTGCTTAGATTTAGGAAAACTTAAAACAAGCAGCACTTTTCTAATGACGTTAAAGCATTTCTATATATCACAGAAATGGGATTGTTGCATGAAGAGTTCTGGCACTTCGCAGCACATTCTCGCGTTGGACTTTCACCAGTTGGTCACCTTAACTGCACATGGCCATGAGGAGCCACTATGTAAAAGGGAAAAGAAAGAGCGATAAACAAGGTGTTCATTTAAACATTAGCTTGGCAAGAATTCAAGCCAATTCACCTCAGTTGTGTTCATCTCAGCCACTCCCGTTTCATCTTTGTCCAGTTGCTGAAAAGATCCTACAAGGAAGTACAAGACTATATGAAGATCATGCTAGTTTAAAGAGATTCAGTATATTTTAAAAACGTTAAAGGAATAGTTTACCCCAAAAATGAAAATTCTCTCATTATTCACCCTGATATCATCTCAGATGTGTATGACTGTCTTTCTTCTGCAGAACATAAATGGAGATTTTTAGAAGATACAGCGCTTTCAGGTCCTTATAATGGAAGTACATGGGTGCCAGTACTTTGATGGTCCAAAAGTCATATTTAGGTAGCATAACAGTAATCCCCACGACTCCAGTTGATCAATGAATGCCTTTTGAAGCAAATTTATATGTTTGTGTAAAAAAATAAATCGAGAATTAAAACGTTATTAACTTTTTAAAAAAGCTTCCGGCCAGCAGCTGACCTGAAGTGTGAGTTCAAGAGAGAATTTGAAAGTGCTGCTTATTTACAAGAGACTTTTTGTGCAAAATCTACACAGCACTGATCACCGGTGATCACCACGAACTGCACACCGGTTAGAAATGTATCCGAGTGTGGTCCTGTATTCCACATAAAATGTTTACCCCCTTCCCTTGCAAACGTCTACTTTGTTTCGTTTCGAAGGCTGTGTGCTAAGTAGGATGCGTCCTCTGAAGGCTGCAGTATACCGAGCATCCTCCTTTAAAAAAAAGCCTTGTTTAAATGAGAAGGCCTTCGTAGGACAAATGGAAACCGAATGGTTACTATGACAGCAAGCCACATTCTTTTCTCTCCCCTTTTCTCCCCAATTTGGCATGCCCAATTCCCAATGCGTTCTTAAGTCCTCGTGGTGGCGTAGACTTGCCTCAGACTGGGTGGCGGAGGACAAATCTCAGTTGCCTGAGATGTCAATTCGCACATCCTAGCATGTGGCTTGTTGAGCGCGTTACCACGTGCCCCACCGAGAGCGAGAACCACATTATAGTGACCATGAGGAGGTTAACGTATGTGACTCTACCCTCCCTAGCAACCAGGACAATTTGTTGCTTAGGAAGCCTGACTGGAGTCACTCAGCACGCCCTGGATTCAAACTTGCAACTCCAGGTGTGGTAGTCGGCGTCTTTACTTGCTGAGCTACCCAGGCCCCCACCAAGCCACTCTTTAAGCGTGCGTGAGTGCTTTTGAGTAAGAAAGGAACAAAGTCCCTATGGAAGGGAATGTATGAGGTAAATTTTAGTAGAGTTATAATGATGTAGAACGAAAAGAAAATGGATTTTACAAGTGCTCTTTTAGTCTATAACACTTAAGTTTAATCATATATTACAATAATTGCACATATTATATACTCTACACCCTTCTACTGAGGTACTTCAACTTGGGAATTAACATTTCTTGCATTTGAACATATTTCAAGCAAATTGGCGTAATTTTATTTAGACAAATGCTGTTAATTTCTGTTAAAGCAAATAATAATGGGTTGTGAGTGCCCACGAAGGATACACCTCATGCATCCTCTGAATTCCCGTGAAAGATGGTCACATTCAAAGTCTTCATGTCCTATTCGCTTTTCGGAAACGAGACGGCCTCGATGACGGTTGCGGTTGGAAAATGTGACCTCCGGAGGATGCAGCATTTGAAATGAGACACAGGATGCAATTCATTTTTAACATCCACTCCCTTACTTCCTTATGCACTTCCCCTCATGGGAATCCCCACCACCATTTTGGAAGTCCACTTCTTTAAGTGAGTGTGGGAACTTTCTGTTGACAAACCGTCAACTCCTCGATTTAGACAGAGTGAGCGAGTTTACTCTGATGGCAGCTCCATATCCCACAATGAAACTCGATTGTGATGTAACAGCATATTGCGCTTCCTCAACCCTACCACCACACAACTCTAATGTGTGATGGAAGAGAAGTTAGGTCAATTAAGCAGTTTAGAAAAGTTGTACTGAGATTTCATTTAACAGCGTACCTGTTTATCACACAGTTACAGTTATATTTTCGTTTGTGTAAATATTGATTAATCCTTTCTAACAATTCATACTAATGAAAAAATCAATAAAAATAAACATACAAGATCCAACATACGAGCCGCTGAAATCAATCTCCGAAAACATTGTTTTCTCAGGTGCAAAACTCACTAAATAATTCCACAAATTGTCATCAGCCTTCAACATGCTCTAAGTGATCAAGGGTGTTCCAGTTAAACCCATTGCACACCGTCCACAAGTAGTGAACACTCGTGCAATGAAGCAGTGAAGAACACCAAAGTGCATAAGACAGAGTGAAGTTTGCAAGGGAAGAGGATAAAAATTTGAAATGGAACACAGCGTCAGTCAAAACCGAGGGGTTGAGATTCTGTCAGTAGAAACTTCCCTCGCTCACTGAACGAAGTGGAACAGACTTCCAAAATGGCGGCGTGGATTCCCTTGAGGGGAAGTGCTTAGAGTTAGCGAGTGGATAATAAAAGTGAAGTGGAACGCAGCCTAGAAGGTGAATGTGTGTGTGAATGGGTGATTCTGTTAAGATGCTTTCATCTGAATTTGTTTTGTTCGTATCTCAGTGTATTAATGTTGGAAAGCATTAGAAACTTAAATAATATCCATAATATAACATTATTATTATTATTATTATTATTATTATGAATAACTGAATTAGTCTGGTGGAAACAAAGAAATTAAAAACAAACTGCTCTGTGATTGTCTCTGCAATGGCTTAGTATGATACGATGGTGTGATTGTGCTTTTTCTTAGTGGATGACCTGATTTTTAATCTTCCCTTTGACATAGTTTCCCCATTTTCGAAATATTACTACTTGACCACCCATTCAAACTTGCATCAACTGTAGCAGACGTAGAACTAAAGTTACAACATTTATTATGTGAAATATTTATTTTAGAGCTTGAACTGATCATCAAAACAGACAATTTAAAATAACCTTTTACAAGCGTTTCTCGTTGCTGTGCGACTTCAAATGAACGGCGTATAAGAATCTTGCGAGATCGATGAGAGAGGGATCCCTTCTAGACATGACCACTTGCGCTGATGTCATGCAAAAACTTGTGATGGCAAGGCAGCCATGCCACGTGGCACAGTTGGGCACAATTTGTCTCCCCCGACTGCTGAATACAGGCATAATGGGAAACGACTTGCTGACGACACATCTTAATGCTCATTGGCTTAAACAACTGTGATGTTTTGTTCTCTTTTAAAATATATTATTTTTTATCTCTAATATCGTGTTTTTATGTGTATAAATGAGCCTATATGTGAATATTCCCAACATTCTGACAGTGTGATCTCTGTATGGGATATGTGATTATCATATTTCTGAAATATGTAAAATACGTGTCTTTATTAAACAAAAAATGGCGCATAACAGCAGGTGTGGTAATGCACTGTTAAGATGCGATTCGCCAATAAAACAGAAGCAACAGCATGAACGCGAATCCCGATATCTGCCTTTGATCTCGAAGGTGTCTGTTCCACTATGAGATGTAAGAACTGAACGACTTGACTTTCACTCCTCCCCTGACTGCACCTGCCTACTCTCGTCAACTTTCAAGGTGAGGCTTTGGCGTCTCAAACAAGCCTAAGAGAAGAACGAACAAACGAACGTACGTCACACGAGAGTTCAGCCATTTCAAACCGCATCAGAGCCCTGGATGAAAGCACTGATTTAAAGTTAAAAACTTTTTAATTATTGACTTGTTTCTTATATTAACCTATTGATTCACTTCAGAAGACATTCATTGATTGACTGGAGTCGCGGGGATTACTTTTATGCTGCCTAAATGTAATTTTTGGACCGTCAAAGTGCTGGCACACGTGTACTTCCATTATAAGGACCTGAAAGAGCTCTTTCTTCAAAAAAATCTTCATTTGTATTCTGCTGACAAAAGACAGTCATACACATCTGGTATAGCATCAGGGTAAGTGAATGAGATTATTGTAATTTTTGGGTGAACTATTCCTTTAAAGGCGATGCAAGCGATCTCACCCACTTTTTTAACATCTGCAAGTCTCTCTCTCCAAAATTCCGCCATCATTTCAGCGAACCCAAACACACATTGTCTTATAAACTAAAACACACAATTACAGCACCTTGCACCATGTAATACAAATATAAACACTTACTGAACATGATCTCCAATTTGATCAAGCAACAGATGAAGTTATCAAAATCGATGACCTCGTTCTCCGCATATCTGGCTACAAGGATCTGGTTCAGTCTGTTGTTGAGCTTGAAGCCTAAAGAAAAGGCAAGCAGGATTAATTTGGACAAGGGTCAGAATTTATGAGGGGCTTGTGGCAAAAATACCACCAAAAGTGACAAAAATGGCCTTGAAAATTAAAATGTGGTGGCAATAAATGCCTTGTAATAACATTTTCATTTTTTGTATTTACAACATTATATAGTTCTTAATATTCCATCTAAGCCTAGTTATACATATAAACACATAAAATATGATTTGTTTTGATGAGTTAATTTTATGGGTAGGCGTAATATATTCTCAATTGAATTTGACAATTTATGTAAATTAATTGATTTAATTATGTAAAGAGTGACAGAACTTTTTTTTTTTTTTTTCAGAAAAGCCTCACATAATGTAAAAAACAAATGCCCTTGAAAATTAAATCCACAGGGCAGTTGTTGCCCCATTTTGAAAAACTTTGACATTTCTGACACTGATAAGGACACAGGATTTCACTTTATTCGTGAAATGGTTTGTTTCTGAGAAGGGTCCAAAATTTACACTCGTCAAGTGCCACATACTAGTAAAAATGTGCTTTTACTCAAGTTAGCCTGTAACTTTTCTAAGAATTGTAAAATAATGCATGGTTGAAATGGCAAATTATGGAAAAGGACATAAGAATCTAATCAAATTTAAATAAATTATTCATTGATCATCATATGCTTATATATGAAGCCAAACATTTATTTTCTTTTACGGTCATAACTCCAAAACTTTACATACATTCCTGCATTAAGGCACCACAACAACGAGGAATAAAATCACAATCTCAGTGTTTTTGAGATTGAGATGTAGCATTTCACAGAGAGATACAGTGAGTGACACTAAGACTTGTTCAAATATACAGGAAAACAGCCAAATAATTATTTTGTCATAGGAACAAAGTTTGGAATAATGTACAGATTTTGCTCTAATGGAAAGAAATTGGTACTTTTATTCACCAAAGTGGCATTCAACTGATCACAATGTATAGTCCAAACATCAATAACATGAAAAATTTATATTAAAATATGGAGAAAAAAACAAAAAACTTCTTAAACTACTTCAAAGAGTTCTCATAAAAGATCCTCCACATTCAGCAATGACAGCTTTGCAGATCCTTGGCATTCTAGCTGTCAGTTTGTCCAGATACTCATATGACATTTCACCCCACACTTCCTAGGGCACTTGACATAGATGTGGCTGTCTTGTTGGGCACTTCTCACGCACCTTACAGTCTAGCTGATCCCACAAAATCTCAATAGTTTTTTGTTGAGATCCATAACACTCTTTTCCAATTATCTGTTGTCCAATGTCTGTGTTTCTTTGCCCACTCTAACCTTTTCTTTTTGTTTTTCTGTTTTAAAAGTGTCTTTATCTTTGCAATTCTTCCCATAAGACCTGAGCCCCTGAGTCTTCTCTTTACTGTTGTACATGAAACTGGTGTTGAGCGGGTAGAATTCAATGAAGCTGTCAGCGGAGGACATGCGAGGCATCTATTTCTCAAACTAGAGTCTCAGATGTACTTATCCTCTTGTTTAGTTATACATCTGACCTTCCACATCTCTTTCTGTCCTTGTTAGAGCCAGTTGTCCTTTGTCTTTGAAGACTGTAGTGTACATCTTTGTATGAAATCTTCAGATTGTTTTGGCAATTTCAAGTATTGTATAGCCTTCATTCCTCAAAACAATGATTGACTGACGAGTTTCTAAAGAAAGCTGTTTCTTTGCTGTTTCATGTGCCATTTTTGACCTAATATTGACTTTAAGACAATATTGCATACTGTGGCAACTCAAAATCAAACACAAAGACAATGTTAATCTTCATTTAATGAACCAAATAACTTTCAGCTGTGTAAGATATAATGGCAAGTGATTTTCTAATACCAATTTAGCATAATTACTCAAGGATAAGGCGTTAGAGTAATGGCTGCTGGAAATGGGGCCTGTCTAGATTTAATAAAAAATGACTTTTGTTGGGGGCCTGGGTATCTCAGCAAGTAAAGATGCTGACTACCACACCTGGAGTCGTGAGTTCGTATCCAGGGCATGCTGAGTGACTCCAGCCAAGTCTCCTAACCAACCAATTGTGCTGGTTGCTAGGGAGGGTAGAGTCGCATTTGGTAACCTCCTCGTGGTCACAATAATGTGGTTCACTCTTGGTGGGGCATGTGGTGAGTTGTGCATGGATGCCACAGAGAATAGAAGTGAAGTAATGCTGGAGTGACGGTCTCAGAAGCGGAGGTAACTGAGATTTGTCTTCTGCCACCCGGATTGAGGTGAGTGACTACACCACCACGAGGACTTAAGAGTGCATTGGGAATTCCAAAATAAAAAAAGACTTTCAAATAGTGATGGTGCTGTTTTTTTTATTACATAATTTATGTCCTGACTATACTTTGTGATCAGTTGTGCCACTTGGTGAATTGAAGTACCAATTTCCTTCCAAAAGAGCAAAATCTGTACATTATTCCAAACTTTTGGCCGCCAGCATATATATATATATATATATAGGCCCTAGCCCTCACCCTCCGAGCCAACAGGTCCCAGACGTGCTCGATGGGATCCGGGCTCTTCGCTGGCCAAGGCAAAACACCTACATTCCTGTCTTGCAGGAAATCAAGCACAGAACGAGCAGTATGGCTGGTGGAATTGTCATGCTGGAGGTTCATGTCAGGATGAGCCTGCAGGAAGGGTACCACATGAGGGAGGATATCTTCCCTGTAACGCAGTGTTGAGATTGCCTGCAATGACAACAAGCTCAGTCCGATGATTCTGTGACACACCGCACCAGACCATGACGGACCCTCCACCTCCAAATCCTGCTTCAGAGTACAGGCCTCTGTGTAACGCTCATTCCTTCGACGATAAACGCAAGTCCGACCATCATCCTTGGTGAGACAAAACTGCAACTCGTCAGTGAAGAGCACTTTTTGCCAGTCCTGTCTGGTCCAGCAAAGGTGGGTTTGTGCCCATAGGCAACATTGTTGCCGGTGATGTCTGGTAAGGACCTGCCTTACAACAGGTCTACAAGCCCTCAGTCCAGCCTCTCTCAGCCTATTGCGGACAGTCTGAGCACTGATGGAGGGATTGTGCTTTCCTGGTGTAACTCAGGCAGTTGTTGTTGCCATCCTGTTCCTGTCCCGCAGGTGTGATATTCGGCTGTACTGATCCTGTACAGGTGTTGTTACACGTGGTCTGCCACTGCGAGGACGATCAACTGTCCTTCCTGTCTCCCTGTAGTGTTGTCTTGTGAAATATTTGGCGTCTCACAGTACGGACATTGCAGTTTATTGCCCTGGCCACATCTGCAGTCCTCATGCCTCCATGCAGCATGCCCAAGGCATGTCCACGCAGATGAGCAGCGACCCTGGGCATCTTTCTTTTTGTGTTTTTCAGAGTCAGTAGAAAGGTCTCTTTAGTGTCCTAAGTTTTTATAACTGTGACCTTAATTGCCTACCGTCTGTAAGCTGGTTGTGTCATAATGACTGTTCCACAGGTGCATGTTCATTAATTGTTCATGGTTCATTGAACAAGCATGGAAAACATTGTTTAAAACCTTTACAATAAAGATCTGTAAAGTTATTTGTATTTTTACAAAATTATCTTTAAAATACAGTGTCCTGAAAAAGGGACGTTTCTTTTTTTGCTGAGTTTCTATATATATTTAAGGAAATAATAGTTTCATGTCAGATAAAAAAAATATTGCCAGGAAATGTTCTCAATTCACCTGTCATTGTCAAGTTGTTGTACCCTGTTTGTGAGTGTATGCCAATTACTGAAATGAATGCTTGAATTACCTGCTGATTCAACTGCAAGACGCATCTCATAAGAACTCATAGTGCCTGACATATCAATATCAAATTCTCTGAAGATCCCCTGAGTTGAAAAGTGTATAAATTATTATTGAACACTACACAGAAACCTCTATCAAATGTTAAGAGTGTGAATCCTCCAAAAAAAAACGTACAGGTGCATTAAGCTTATTAAGCAAAACTAAATGCAATTTTTTATTTGATTTTGATTCAAGGCAAAAAATAAAATAAAAAAAGTTAAATCTCCACTCACCAGCAACTTTCTGATTTTGTTCCACAGCATCTGAAACTCTACTAAGCCCAAACGTGCACTACCATCTTTCTGAATAACAGTCAAGTCAAGAGTAAAAACAGACACAGTTCAACTGATCACAACATACTGCTGATAGACTGTAAACATGATTTTAGTTCTTTTTTTAACATACTAAAAAAATTAATTATTTTCAATGGTAAATTTCTGTGGAATATTTTAAATAGTGAAGGATACATCCAAGAGGTTGACCATAGTCCTACAGGACTCCATGCAGAAGCCATCTGTCTTGATGTCCTTGTCTGAGAGAACACAGTTAAAGAGATTGTTTACCCAAAAATGTCATTATCATAATTTACTCACCCTCATGCCATCCCAGAACACAAACTGTAGGAATGGCTGGTGAAAGTGTAGATTTATCTGTTTCTCATCCACACCCATCATATCGCTTCTAAAGATATGGATTTAACCACTGGAGTCGTATAGATAACATTTATGTTGCCGTTATATGCTTTTTGGACCTTCAAAATGCTGGTCACCATTCACTTGCATTTTATGGACCTACAGAGCTGAGATATTCATCTAAAAATCCTGATTTGTGTTCAGCAGAAGAGGGAAAGTCATACACATTTGGGGTGGCATGAGGGTGAGTAAACATTGAGAGAACATTCATATTTGGGTGAACTACCCCTTTGATTCAAATCTGATAAATATGTATTGATAAATGGGGTTAGTTTGATTGAGTTAAGTTAACCATACAGAGAAACTGTGAGAGGTATGAGTGGAGAAGTTTGTTACTTACGTTTGGACACTACTCGGTTGAGAATGGTCCTGAGTTCCTGGACAGATATCTCCATATCCTAAAATATATATTTTTTTTTTTATCAAAAGTAAAAATTTAGATACAATCCTCTAATACTAGAGGATCATTTTATGCAGCCCTAACACTTTAAAGAAAAAAAATTGACACTTTATCAAGACAAACTTTGAACGTTGGCTTGACAAAGCTTTGTCTAAATGTTAAAAAAGTTTTAGAGCCTTGAAATTTGAAGGTTATACTCAGCTATGTGAGGTTTGGTGGATGTAACTTAAAAGCTCTAAGTGTTGAGTTGTTTTGTGAACAAAAGCAAAATAATCCCTCACCTCACCAGCCAGCTGTGCAAACATGGACTTAAAAGAGTCATCTATGTCATCCTCTGTGATTTCATCCTAAAGGGAAACCAAAGTGGTCCACTTTGTTCAATAGTTTCATGCACATTGCATCTGAATTTTGACTGAGGTTTAGACTTTGACACAATGTAGATGCAAAAACCCACCTCATCCTCAAAGTCTGCTGAAATCTCATCATCCAACTCCCTTGCAAAAGAAAAAAACGAACACATAAAGATAATTAAAAAAAGATGAAAAGTCTGTCATATGTATAAAGCTGCTTAAGAGTACAATTTTAGTCTTAAGTGTGTCAAAATTCGAAGAATGACATCGTTATACTCTTATTCCTAGACTTAAGAATAAATGCAATACTTTAAGGTTCATAAGTGTTAAGACTTTTGTCTCAGCTCCTAAATAGTTTAAGAGTGCTGGAGAGGTATTCTAACCTAGTTAGGAGAAGCACAATGACTGTGTTCCTCGGAGATACAGTGCATCCGGAAAGTATTTACAGCACTTCACTTTTTCCGCATTTTGTTATGTTACAGCCTTATTCCAAAATGGATTATATTCATTATTTTCCTAAAAATTCTACAAACAATACCCCATAATGACAACGTGAAAGAAGTTTGTTTGAAATATTTGCATATTTATAAAAACAAATTAAAAAAAATCACATGTACATAAGTATTCACAGCCTTTGCCATGACACTCAATATTGAGCTCAGGTCCATCCTGTTTCCACTGATCATCCTTGAGATGTTTCTACAACTTGATTGGAGTCCACCTGTGGTAAATTCAGTTGATTGGACATGATTTGGAAAGGCACACACCTGTCTATATAAATTCCCACAGTTAACAGTGCATGTCAGAGCACAAACCAAGCCATGAAGTCCAAGGAATTGTCTGTAGACCTCCGAGACAGGGTTGTATCGAGGCACAGATCTGGGGAAGGGTACAGAAAAATGTCTGCAGCATTGAAGGTCCCAATGAGCACAGTGGTTTCCTTCTGCAGTTATGTGTGCTTGAGAGACATTTAACCCCAGCTCATAATTTACATTTTAATGATTTATTCTTATTTGTAAATATTATAAACTCAGTCATCCAAGTTTGCATTTCCATTTTGCAAATCAACTTATCCAAAACAGCCAGTCATTATTACTTAAAATAGGCCAAAAAATATATAGTTAAAAAAAAAATAAGCATACTTAATGGAGCGTGCGCCAATGCCGCTCAACTAAATGGTGTGCCATGATAAAATAGTGCTGATATGTTGAACATCAAATTTACCCCAAAATTGAACCATGTTTAACAGAAATATTACATGTAGCTGTAATGGGATTACAATAGTTTGTTTTATTCTCATTTCATTGTGTGATTTAAATTATCCATCTACATTTACTATGTGGAGAATTTTTTTTTTGATAACACGAGAAGCATATGTGATTATATTGCAAGATTTTGCCTTTTGATTTTTTGTTGCCTTCAACTGACACATTTCTTGAGGACAAAATTCAGCAAAATGTGGAATAATGTTTAAAATACAGGAAATTAAATGTGGCTTTCTCATTTGCTTTAGCAAATAATGAATCAACATAAAATAACCTATTATAAAAACATTGTTTTATAATGTGTTGTATTGAATCATGAATGAATGAATGAATGGTGTCATACCAGCTGGGACATATTACACTTGCAGGCTCACTATTGGCTTATTCAGTGTTTGAGGGTGGCCATTTTGGGTCAACATCATTGTAGTCCTTATTTCACAACACTTAAGTGCCACCTCGGTCAGCACTTAAGTTGCTTTTAGCACCTTTATAAAAAGCTCCTACTCTTACACAAGTCCTACTCTTTGCTAAGAATTTGTTGACACTTAAGTCGAAGCTTAAGACTATTCTTAAGCGTATTTCTAAGAAGCTTTATACATACAGCCCCAGATCTAACTCTGCCACAATATAATAACATGACTACATTGCTCACATACAAACACAAACTCACTCTGTCTGTGACTGCTTCTCAGTGAAGACCCGTAGGACAAAATCAGCCTCCTTGCTGGGTTCAAATGTGGATGGGACGATAATGTATTCCCCGGGGGGTAGGCGGAGACGAGTGCTAACCTCCCGCAGGTTGATGAAGGTCTCAGAGCGAGCACATGATGAATGTTTCAGGAAGAAGTTCTTTTTAAGGTGCACGTTCTGACAGCCTGCGTACTGCACACAGGTGGAAATGTCAAATCAGTGTGGTATGCAACATTTTGTTTCTGTTATTCCTCTTTGAATATTCTATAGGATAATGCAGCTACCAATGCAGACAACATAATAACTAAGAGGTCGTTCACACAGAACACGTTCAAAATAATTTGATGGAAAGTAATGGAATGGAACAGGTGTCTTAAGACAAACAGTATTGTGCAAAAGTTTTAGGCACTTTTAAGTTTTCATTAATCAATTAACATCATACAAAGTCCAGTAAACATAAAAAAGCTAAATCAATATTTGGTGTGAATACTTTTGCCTTTAAAACAGCACCAATTCTCCTACTTACACCTGGACACAGTTTTTCTCGGTTGTTGGCAGATAGGATGTTCCAAGATTCTTGGAGGATCTGCCACAGTTCTTCTATCTATTTAGGCTGTCTCAATTACTTGTCTCTTTGTGTAATCCCAGACTGACTTGATGTTCAGTGGGGGCTCTGTGAGGGCCATGCCATCTGTTTCAGGGCTCCCTGTTCTACTATTCTATTTGCAAAAGGAATGTTTGGGAGCATAACATTTATATTTCCTATTGACACACTAAAGCTGAAGATATAAACAACCATCTTAAGACAAATGTTTTTGTGAAACATGCTATGTGACTTTTGCACAGTACTGTATGTATCAAAGATGACACTGTCTTAAAACCATCAATTAAAACAGCACAGATGGAATGCAATAATGTCTCCGGTGTGAATGGCCATTAATTGTCACTGTGTGTAGACCAAAAATCACCTGTAAATGGAAGTATATAATGTTGCAGGCAAACCTATTTGAGACAGTATTTGATATCAGTCCATACCTCTTCAGGAATCTGCAAAGATGTAAGAAAAAAATAAAACAATCAATGTTGAGGTAGAACATAATGTAGATAGAGTTTGATCCAAAATCATCACAATTTGATTAGTTCAATAAGTGTTATGTAACTATAATGCTACATTCCACCAATATCCATCAATGCTCTTCTGAATCGAAGGCAAATGTTTTATCTTAACTATCTTTTGAATTGGGTAGAATGATTAATAATAATAATAATTAACAATTATCAAAATAAATAAATAATAATAACGGAGGAGAACATTGCACCCTTCATGACACTGTATATCCAAGAAAGTGACATCATGAGTGTCATCATCATTGGCATTCAAAATGTTTGGTAAAAATCTAACAATCAACATTTAAAAAATTCTGGTCTCTAAACATGTCAAAGCATCTTAACTAAAAACAAAAACTGGGGGCCTGGGTAGCTCAGCGAGCTTTGACAATTCTACCACCTCTGGAGTCGCGAGTTCGAATCCAGGGTGTGCTGAGTGACTCCAGCCAAGACTCCTAAGCTATCAAATTGGCCCGGTTGCTAGGGAGGGTAGAGTCACATGGGGTAACCTCCTTGTGGTCACGATTAGTGATTCTCGCTCTCAATGGGGCAAGTGGTAAGTTGTGCGTGGATCGCGGAGAGTAGCATGAGTCTCCACATGCAGGGAGTCTCCGCGGTGTTATGCGCAACGTGATTAGATGTGCGTATTAACGGTCTCAGAAGTGGAGTCACAACTGATACTTGTCCTCTGCCACCACGAGGACCTATTAAGTAGTGGGAATTGGGCATTCCAAATTGGGAGAAAAGGGGATTAAAAAAACATAAATAAAAAACAACGAAAAACTAGCCAGTCTACATTGTATAAATAACATTCCTTTGTTAAAACGCAGTTTTCACAGTGTACTTTCGTCAAACGTATTATTAAGACAACATGTTAAGCATAACAAACATCCTGAACACACAGAAAAAAGCCAGAACTACATCAACACCAACAAAACACAATTTTTGCCTGTTTGCTGTTCACCTCGTAGACTGCAAAGCCAATGGTGTGCATGTCCTGTCCATGGCGCCGGTACTGTCTACGGTCTTTCTGCATTAAAGCCACCAGGAAACTGCAGGCCAACTCTTCATCCTCCGGGTCATCGTCTTCCTCCAGCAGAGTGATCTTATACTGCGGATTGATCCAGAATGTGTCTACCAAACAGGACAGCAACACACACAAGCTCAACTATGCTGAGCTTCAAATACTATCAAATGATAACAATGGCAGTGAGATTTGTTTGCTTGTGGATGCCAACTCTGCCAAATTGAGCTTTGAGGCATATATGCAGGTGTACTCTCAGTAAATTTGGCAAAATTAAGTCACATTGGTTCTCTATATAATGAGCTAGCCAAAACGTATAATATAATATAATATTCTATTCTAATAAAGTATAGTGCAAAACGTAGCTCAAGATTATCAATTGTGTTGCGAGGGCCATGCATTCGACCTCGCCATGGGCCTATGCTTGGGACAACCCTGATTGTGTTATATTTATTTTGAGTGTAAACGTAATAATGGCATAAATGGAAAAGCATAACTGCAAATGTCTCTTTCTTTTCTATGATGGTATTTCAGTGCCAATTTACAATTAAAAAATATTTTGATTCCAAGAGAAAAGTCTTAACATAACAAGAATAAAGACATAATGTTTTGAGAATATAGTCGTAATAATACGAGAATAACATCAACAAATTAGGAGATTAAAAGTGTGATATTGTGTGAATAAGATTATTCTCATAACATTTTGACTTTATTCCCGTAATGTTATGATATTGTTCTCGAAATGTAATTTTTTTTCCCTTTATTTTAAAGTGGCACTAAAACATCTTCATACTTTATAGACTAAGCTATAGCTTTGAATATAGAGTGTTACACTTCCATGTTTTTTGTTATGGGATAAAATTATAAAAATATACCACCAATCAAGCTTAAAACTAATCAATAAAATGTTAGTGTTCCTCTTTTCCTCACTGGGATTGTTCCGGCAGCCTCCAGCGGTGCTGCCTCTTCTCCAGGCACCGTGAAATTTGGTGGTGTTCCAGTGACTCATGTCATCATCACTCAGAGCATCAGGTGTCAGATTACAGATCTCCAGCCTGGAGAACTGCTTTAAAAACTCACTAAAAGCCATCCTGGTGGAGAAAGAAATCTGTTTCTTTATGTTGCCAGAGTACAGAATGCTTTGTTGGTCTTTAAATGCATTTAATTTTATTTCAGTCGCTGATAAATCTCACCAGAACTCTCCATCCTCCATTTGTAAGTGAAAGTCGTCTTTCTCAGATGGGTCTATCTCGTCCCATTCAGGGGAGCTGGAGGGGGAACATATAGCGCTCTTCTTACTCAATTTGGACTGAAATTAGAAAGTCTGTGAGAGCTCTTACTCACTTATCGCTCCATGCCCCTGTCCATTCTACCTGACCCCACGGGTTACGGATACGGATAAGCCTCTCCAAATGACCCCTAAATTCCAACTGTTAAAGAGAAGAGAGATCTTGCACAAGAAGGAATACAGAATCAAACCATGGCATCTATAATCAACATACACTGGGGTATTACCTGTTTGAGACCAGTCACCGAGTAAGCATGACCCTTAACCAGCTTTTTAAACGTCACAGCTTCCATGTCAAATGCACTGGTGATCTGGTACAAAATCATAAATAATGGAGTTAATCTAAATCTAGAATGAGGCAAATAGTTGTCTAGAGCAAACTATAGTGATCTGTATTACTGCTATTACAGTAATACATCCATGTGTGCAATTTAAATGTACATGCACAAGTACTTAAAGGAATATTTCACCAAATAATGATAATTCTGTCATCATTTACACATCCTCATGTTGTGCCAAACCCTAATGACTTACTTTCTTCTGTGGAACACAATGGAGATGTTAGGCTTAATGTCAGCCTCAGGCACCATTCACTTTCATTGTATTTAAAAAAGATGCACTGAAAGTGAATGGTAACTGAGGCTAGTATTCTGCCTAACATCTCCTTTTGTGTTCCACGGAAGAAAAAACAAATCACATAGGTATGGAACAACATTAGAGGCTGAGTAAACGTTGACAGAACTATCATTTGTGGGTGAACTATCACTTATATTTTACCCAAAAATGTTTTTTTTTTTACATTTTCATTTATGCATTTGGCAGACCCTTTTATCCAAAGCGACTTACAGAGCCCTTATTACAGGGACAATCCCCCCCGGAGCAACCTGGAGTTAAGTGCCTTGCTCAAGGACACAAAGGTGGTGGTTGTGGGGATCGAACCAGCGACCTTCTGATTACCAGATTACCAGATATGTTCTTTAGACCACTACACCACCACCACTCACTTTTTACACTCGTGTTGGTTGAAAAATATAAAAACAAATTCTTCAGTTGTACACAAAAGGAGTTATATAGCAATATAAGAACTAGGGATGCACCGATATCACTTTTTCTCTTCCGATCCGATACCAGTGTTGTTTTTTTGCATAATCAGTTTAGAGTATCTTTACATTATTGTGTGGAACTAATTGGGAGTACTCTTTAATATGTAAAGAAATACAAACCTCAAACTACACATTATTTCAATATAAATGTATAGCTTATTAAGAAACACTTTATTATTAACTAGCATACTGGATAATGTAGCAGCAAAATTAACAGTAATTCCAGTATAAGTCATGAGGACAAGACGCCGTTTTTTATATCTGGACTTTAAAGGATTCGGATCTCTTTTTTGTTCAATTTAGTTGTAAGATATCAGTCAACTTTTCCTTCACACAGTTATTTTTTTGGAACCCGTTCAACTTAAATCTGATTATCATTTGTAAAAAAAATTATAATATATTATAATAGTAATATACAGTTATATATCTCAATCATGCACCTTTAACTTTTAAACCCTCACGCTTTTATTTTGACATTCTGAACTCTCCAGGAAGTCCTTTAAGTGTGTCTGTTTGTAAGCAAATTCACAGTTCAAATTCTGGTAAAATGCACCTCCAGTGCCATTCTAAATGCATATTATAAGTGAACCGAACTTTTGAGCACCTACGTCGGAGATGTTGTTCACGAGTACCGCTCAAATATTGCACACCACCGTGACGGATAAAAGCTGGGAGTGTGTGTAAAAAGATCAGTGCCATTCACCAACGCACACCAACGCGTGCATTTGATATATTTACTTATTAAACACAGCCTTTAGTGATTCACAGAGCTATTGCACATATTCAAGTGGCTTTGAATAAAATGCACGAGTCATATGAACTACTCTAATTGTGTTTTAATGGTTCTTTATGTCATTTTTTGAGCTTGACAGTAATGAACATGACTAACAACAGTATCGGATTTGGATCGGGTTCATCGGACCGATACCCGATCCGTTTAAAAATGTCAGTATCGGAGCCGATACCAATCCAGGCATCGGATCGGTGCATCCCTAATAAGAACACACCAGATTTTTGTGTGGAAGAGATTTCTGCGCTACAGCAGATCTTATGATTTATATTGAATAACCACTTAATTATCTGTCTGTTGATCACACAAAGCTATCAGATGACTTTAGACAATATAGTGCAAAGTCATTTGGACTACTTTTGTGGTGCTTGTTGTCCTTTTTGGAGCTTGATGGCCCAGTCAATTTTCACTTTCATTGAATGGAAAAGAGAAGCTTGGACATTCTGTTATGACAATTTTCATAATTGGCTAAAGTATGATTATCAATGTTTTTCTCACATCAATTGAGCAGCCCAGCAGGGAGCCTCTCTCCAAGGCTTTGCTAATGATTCGGTACAGGTCTTTGGGAGGCTTCTTGAGCTCGTACATCTCTGAGACCCCACCAGTGAAATCCTCAAAACCCTCAGTAGTGGAACCTCCAGACAGAGCTTCATAGGAGCCATTTAGCCTGGCAAAAACATAAACAAACACATCTTTATCACTGTGATTCATGCTATACATTTAGCAATAAGCATAAGTGGGGGAAATTGTGTCCTTAGACCATGATGGATAACAATTGAGTTTATTTATAATGTTATTGTAAATTAAAACTTAAAACTTATTTCTCGAGGCAACACTGGCAAAGAGAAAACTACCTTTCAAAGAAAATTATCAACAAATGTTTCACTACATAATTGTTTCACTGCAAAATATTCAGAATATTAAAGAGACAGTTCACCCAAAAAATGAAAATTCTCTCATTCATCTCATCTCTCATCAAAACAAAATCACCTTCATGCAATCCCACATGCGTATAACTCTCTTTCTTCTTCTGAACACAAACAAAGATTTTCCGAAGAATATCTCAGCTCAGAAGGTCCATAAAATGCAAGTGAATGGTGGCCAGAACTTTGAAGCTCCAAAAAGCATATAAAGGCAGCATAAAATAAATCAATTTACTCCTGTGATTTAATCCATATCTTCTGAAGTGATCTGATAGGTGTGGGTGAGAAACAGATCAATATTTTAGTTGGTGGCGATATGCACAAAGAATGGAAATCACCAAAAACAAAAGAAGAAGAATGTGGAAGTAAAACTGAGAGTGGAGAATTTGGTAATAAAGAACTTAAATATTTATCTGTTTCTCACCAACAACAATCATATCACTTCTGAAGATGTGGATTTAACCACTGGCATCATATGGGTCACTTTTATGTCACCTTGATATACTTTTTGGAGCTTCAAAGTTCTGGCCACAATTCACTTGGATTGAATGGACCTACAGAGCTGAAATATTCTTCTTATAATCTTTGTTTGTGTTCAGCAGTAGAAAGAAAGTCATGCACATCTGAAATGGCATGAGTAAATGAGAGACTTTTCATTTTTGGGTGAACTATCCCTTTGATATTTTTCCTAAGGATTAAGTATGTATGCCAAGTATGTAAATTCGGACATACTTAGCATAGGCTTTTTCCACCAAGGCACTCCAGAACTCATTCCCCTCTGCTGAGTGGACAAACATGAGCTCTCCACATTTGACGGGGAGCCGGTCGTCAATCACAACGTCCACCCACTCACCAAACTGCCAGAACTGTACAACAGAAGAAGCATAACCATAATGAACTAAGCACTGTGGATAGACAGCTTGAAGAATATACTGCGAGGTACTACAAATACAAAAAACTATAAAGCTGCATTAGATACACTCTTATCAGTTCAAAACTGTAATCTTAAAGGGACCGTTGGGGATAACCAAAAATGCATGTTCTATCATTATTTTCTCACTCACATGTTGTTCCAAACCTGTATGACTTTCTTCCATATTGAACACAAAAGGAGATGTTAGGCAGAATGTTAGCCTCAGTCACCTTTCACTTTCATTGCATGGCAAAAAAAAATTAAAAATCAACATCCTGCTGAAAATTCCCTTTTGTGTTCTATGTAAGAAAGAGAGTCACATAAGTTTGGAACATGAGGGTGAGTAAATTATGACAGAAGTTTCATTTTTGGGTGGACTATCCCTTTAAATGCTCACAAACTTGTATAGAATATACTAAAACAAAATAGCACTTATAATATGGCTACTTGCCAAACAAATGGACTTGAAATATTGATTTATGTTTATACTATTTTATTAACGTGTGATAAAAGAGCCTCCAGAGTCATACGAGAGACATTAACTTGCACGACCATGAAGGAAATCGGTTGCTGGGGACAACGGTCAATTGCAAAGTTCAGCAAAAACAACAGAAAAAAAAATTTGCCCCCCAAATTACCAGAATAAAGTTTCCAGAGAGCCATCTAATAATTTTTATTAGCTCTAGAATATGCATAGTGTGTTTCAGAACCTGAAAGTGGAAAATTCCTGCATAGCCATCCTGAAAGCTCTGTCCATGAGGCACAACCCTGTGGAGAAGTTTTTCATTTAGAGTCAGCGATCCTATAGCAGCAAGGAGCCAGCAGTCACCTGACCAGAGAAAATAAAAAAAAAACAGATGAGTCAAAGAGAAAAAAGCAATTAGGACTGTGTCATTAGAATTCCTGAATAAAATGCCAACATTAATATTTTGCCTTCTGATAACAACACAGCAGTTTAACTGCCTTAACCAACCAGCAGGGGGACAGAAGGAAGGACATGGTGTTTATTTCCCCTGTGAGGCCTGTGCACACAAATTCCTGTTTACCATCTCCAACTCAGAGCAGAGGAATTTTCCAGAGCCTCAAAACTGTGTGAGGGCCAATAGCAGACTGAATGCATTTGATAGTTTTATACCAGCTGACTGCAAAGAAGCAAACAAATTTACATTGGCCCCAAAAGTTATTTGGATATTTAATCACACTTAAAAATGTTGGAAGGTCCTTGCATTAGACACAGTTTTCAAAGAACAAATTTCACAAAAAAAAAAAAGGCTTTAAATGATAAAACAGTGTTAAAATTTTTTTGTCAAACTTTTTGGAACATGTCCACAGTTATTGTGATGAATTTTGGGTTTCCACGCATTTTTAACAATTCATTTCCATTGTTGCACACATTGTTCCACTGCACACAAAGAACAATTTCTGGTCTATTTTTTTTTTCTCCCCAATTTGGAATACCCAATTCCCAATGTGCTCTAGGTCCTCGTGGTGGCATAGTGACTCGCCTCAATCCAGGTGGCGGAGGACAAATCTCAGTTTCCTCCACGTCTGAGACCGTCAATCCGGCGCATCTTATCACGTGGCTTGTTGCGCAAGTTGCCACAGAGACCTAGCGTGTGTGGAGGCTTAACGCTATTCTCAGCAGAATCCAAGCACAACTCTCCACGTGCCCCACTGAGACCGAGAACCACATTATAGCGACCACAAGGAGTTTACCCCATGTGACTCTCTACCCTCCCTAACAACCGGGCCAACTGGTTGCTTAGGAAGCCTGACTGGAGTCACTCAGCACACCCTGGATTCAAACTTGTGATACCAAGTGTGGTAGTCGGCATCTTTACTTGCGAGCTATGAGCGATAAAGGTAAATGGAATTTTGGTCACAAACATGGAGGCGCGGTCATATGGTGACGTCCCATGAAACAGGACACCCATCTTAATTAGGTTTGTCAGACTCGATTTACTAAGGTTTATTTAATAAATTTTCTTACGTTTGTTCAATTTAATTGATCTTATTAATCGTAAGTATATGCCCGGTGAGAAAGTGTAAGTACAGTGAAACTGTTGCAATGTCAAGTTAATAGCAGATGCTTATAAGCAGCACTCAAATCAAGTATACCCTTGAAAGTGAAAGTCCATCTTCAAACTAAGCACAAGCTATTCACCACAATGGTAACCACCATAACAGACACTCATTAACAGAACATTAAACATTAAAAAATCTCCTCCAATTCACATTCAAAAATGAATAAAATAACACATAATTTCAACACTTGTTCTCTATCCAGTCCAATGCATGCTGGGAAATGGAAATCCCCTGCCCAGTTTAATCAATGCTACATTAACACCACAAAAAGGTGTTCATGTAGTCCCAACTCAAATGGATTAAGTAAACTTCCTTTTTTACAAATAGACTGAAAGCAATGAAATCAAATTATAACCAAACAGTCTAAACTTGTGTTGCTATAGTTCATTTTATTAAGTAAAGTGAACAAATAGCACAAAAAAAAATCTTTTTTTGAGTGTGCAGATACCAGTTGGTTTGATATTTTAGTATCTAATCCTGGATGTTTACCTTATTTGACACACCTAGTACAGGTCATGAAGCCTGTTAGATAAGGGAAACATACAAACTGAGTAGTGCTGGTGATACATCAGAACCAGGATTGTGAAACACTGAAATATGCAATGGAAATGATAGTGTGGATTAAGTGTGCAAATCCTTTTTGGGGCCACTGTATAAGGCCAGTAGGGTAGTAAAAAGGAGGAGGAAAAAAAACGTGGCATGATTTCAAACACGCGCTGACTCAAGGTCAGCAGGAAACGGGTGATTCACATGCAGACGCGCCCCAGGCCAGTTATAAGGGCAGCTCTTTCTGTCATGACTAATGCTTTGAGTTTGCTGGTAGACCCAAGTAATCATTTTCACAGGATTCCATGTTATATAATAACTGCAGAGCACCTAATAAGAGAAACATGGAGAACTCATGTAAAAACAGAAACTTACCCAGAGCTCCTTGACAGATGTCTGTCCTTGTTGCTCCGCCCAAAATGAACTGTGGATCATCACAGAGCTCCTGTGGGAAAAGAGGGATTAGAAGGGTCCAAACTGGAATCGAGGAACCCTAGGGTCTTTGTTCTTTATGTGTTGAGCCCTCTAGGTTTAAATGAAGCAAGATCTTAAGTTTACCCCAAAATTGAAATTCTGTGATTATTTACTCACCCTCATGTCGTTCCACACCCTTAAACTGTTATTTTTTTATAATGGAAATGGTGCAATGCATAATAGTTTTTTTCCCCCCTTTTTTTATTTTGCATGGAAAAGAGTGGCGTTCTCCATTTTAGTTTAAAAAATAGCAGCATACAACTTTAGAATGACCACCATGATCACACAGGAACTCAACATTGCTACCAAAGGTTTTGGTCAGCACCGGGCTGGACTTGTAATCTGACATACCGGGCTATTTCCTGGTGGGCCGACGCACTTTGGGGTCGATCAGGGGTGGACTGGCAATCAGGAGAACAGAGCGGGACCGTGGGATGGCCGCGAAATGTGCCGAATGGGCCGCGATAAGCTAAAATGAGCCGCCGCGTTATGCAGAACGGACAACAAAACGCCACCGCGATATGCAGAAAAAGACAGCGAGTTTTGGGCCAGTTGCCATGTAAAATCCCGGGACGATTTATCTTCCCACCAGAGCGCTTAGGTCTTCTGATCAACGTCTATTGAAGGTTCCTCGTTGCCATTATAAATCTAAGGGTGACCGTGCCTTTTCTGTAATAGGTCCGTACCTATGGAATAGTCTACCTTTACATGTGAGGTCAGCTTCATCATTAGCAATTTTGATGTTGTATTTCAAGTATTATTTTTTTTTATTATGTTTTATATATTTAAATCCATCTGTTTTTATATATTTTGTTTGTTTGATCTGTAAAGCACTTTGGGTCAACTTCTGTTGTTTTAAATGTGCTATAAATAAAGGTTGACGACTTTCTAGTCCAGCCCTGCATCAGCCCCATTCTGCTGAGTTACTGACAAGCGACATCTCCCTGCAGACATCTTTGCATCAATTCCAACTGAGTTTAGTTTTTTTATGTGGCACTACTGATACCGCATTGCGCATACAGCCTTAGAGACAAGGGGTCTGGTCTGTGGAAACCAGGATGTAATTGTGTTCACATAATCAGTAATCAGCGCAATAACGAGGTTGCCTTTTTTTCCCTCTAAGATTACATTTGTACTCCATGGACATTCAGGCTTTGGGTTAAGGTGTGGGTTAGGGCATATAGTTAAAAATATCCCTTCCTGTTTACTGTAAACTAAACTAAAAACAACTCACTTTTCAACTCTTTTTGGTGCCTCTCTGTGGACATTTCAACCCAGACTCAGGAATTTTGACCTTCTGTTGTTGAATTCAAAGTGACATCGGTCTTGAAGGATATAAGAGTAAATATTGACAGAATGTAAATTTTTGGGTGAACTATTCCATGGAGGCTTCAGTGCACGTTTTTAAGTTTACGTGTAAGAGACAGCAACCAGACCTATGTTGTCAGGGCAACATTATCATATTCAACACAAAAACAGTAATACTGCCACCCTTGATATGAATCACATGTTCGATGACTAAGTGTGGCTACAGAAACTTTATTATACATGCTTGTGTAACAACAGCTGCTAAAGAGAGAGATGGGAGGGGTCAGCTTGGTTAAATGTGGGCACATTCTCATTCTCTGTAGCAGGAATATGTGTGCCCACACTCACAGGCATGTTGTTATCTAGACCCTCTATAATGCACATTGTTTGTTCAGTGTTATGGATGAATGCCTTAAAATGAAAGTACCCATTAGCACATGCAGCATACTGCAACAGTACAGAAGCTCATTGCACGTAGTATTTAACAGCAAGATTGTTTTCTGTTGTATGGTAACAGACTATATTTAACTGACTGAAAGCGAGTTAAACCTAGTCAATCAATTTTAACCCTTAAAGGTGAATTTTTTATGTTAAAGGAATCTTCCGGGTTCAATTAAAGATAAAGGATTTACCAGCGTTACAGCGTTTATCAGATTGCCGGTGTTATGATGCCATGGCAATGTATGTGTAATATTGGATATACACACAGATAAGGTTAGTAAGATTTTGTCACACTAAAACCATGTTAACACGTATAATGTTAATGTCTTGTGGCTATACTTTTGAAACAGTGTGTATTTTAACGTTTACAGACTGATAATAAAGTGCTCAGTGAGTGTATACATATTGGCAAACCTGTTCGGCAAATAATTTTTGCAGTTACCTTTGATGCCACTAGTGGTGCTGAAATTACACACTTTGCCATTAATAAGAGCGAACATCTCTTCCAAAATATCTTGGTTATGTTGGAAATGTTTGTTCCTTAAGACAACATCTTAAACATTAAACAGAGAATATTTGACAACATAAGCATGGCCAACACCCAAAGCATTATCTTTTTCCCCTCACCGTTGGACGCATCCACTCCACATCGGAGGTTTTGGAGGAATACGGGGCGAGTTCTTTAAAGCCAAGAGAGGGTGGCTCAGCGGGGAAGAGGGGATCTTCAAAAAGATATCCGCCTTCCAAACACTCCTGTCTGAGGGCCTCAAAGTCCTGGTTCTGGAAGTGCATGGCCTGCTCAAAAGAGCCCATGCCCTCTGCCTTCAGTCTGTTAGCACTGATATGTGCCGAGATCCCTCCATATGAGTACATGCTGGAGTGGTGAGATGCAAAGCGGGTATAAATAGCAAAACTGATTCCAAGATGATTCACACTCACTCAACATTTAAGCCTCACTCTAAATTTCTCATACTTTTTGTTACGTTGTAAAGACATTATGAGGAGTATTGTATGTCTCCGTATTCAATAAGGATGTGCAAGGGTGGTCAACTAATCGACTAGATGTCAAAAAACTGACTAGTCGATTAGTGGGGTCGAATACTAACATTAATATTTTTAGTGGTGGTGGTTTTAATGGTAAATGGCAAATCTCAAATTAGCTGAGGGACACAACTTCTTACAGAGTGTTTTTGTGTGATGATAGCTTGCTCTGCTTAAAAATGTATAACAGTCAGCACAGTAAAAACCATCTGAAAGAACATTGATCTTTTTAATGCTTAAGGTTTAGTCTTTTTATGAACTGTTACAGCAAAACGCCACAACAACAATACATTACAAGACGATCACTGTCGAACATGAAATCCTCTGCTCTGCTGTGAGTATGTTCCCATATTTGTGAGGTGCTGTGGAGAGATTAAAGTGTTTTGCGGATTCTGTCTGTCACTGATTAAATAATTTGTTGCAATAAAAATGTTTAAACTGCTCGATGTCGAAATAGATGTGTAACTAGATGTCACCCTGAAGAGCGATTTCGAATGTGCAGCGAGGATCGCCCTGAAGTGCAACATTCTGTGTTCAGTGCATAAATCGGTTTCACATATTCTCCATGAGCAGGACGTAAGCAGCATAATCCGTACATAATTTCGTATGGTCTCGCACGAAGTTGTTCGCATAAACTTGTACGACTTCATCGTGTGCAAATTCCCGGATGTCTAATGCGGAAGCGCGAGTTCCGCGTACGAGGCGTTAAGGACATGCTTATTAATATTTTGCCCTTACCCAAACCCCTTATCTAAACTTAACCCATCAGTAGAGTGTGTAAACAAGATAAGAAGCTGTTGTGTGTGACAGAAGCATTTAATTGTCTCGTATTAGATAGAAACAATGTCAAGCGATGTCACAAGATGTAGTAAAATTCGTAAGAATTCAAACGAGTGCAGTCGTACGATATCATACGAATTAGCCAAATTTAGAAAAGTCATAGGAGTCCAGACGGTTTCGTCGGGAGAGTGTGTTGACTACACCATTATTAACTCTGCTAGGACACATGTGAACTGACTTCACACGTCCTCTAAGAATTACCATGGGACCAATTACTTTTAATGTAAAAAATAAATATATATATATTTATAATTGCAAAAAGGGCTCCAAAAAGTATAAAAGACATAATTTGCTTGCAGATGCCACATGGGTTGATATTTTGTTATCTAATGCAAAAAAGGTCATACTAAATCTGGCTTTAAAATTAATGATAAAGTCATGCAATATATATATAAGGATATTATCTCAAATTAAATGGTGTATTTAAAGATCTTTAGCACTTAAAGTAATGTGGGTGGAGAGAAATAAAAGGCTCTCTTTGATAACTATGATGAATGCTGCTCTATGGCTCATGCTCAGTGAAATATGTAAATATGTACACAATGTCTGCACAAGTTAGATCATGTCCTTTGCAGCTGCTCTTGCAATTTCCAGTGCCAGACTTAATGCACTTGTATACGATATGCATGGCAAATAACGGTGTATTCATATTGGCAAAACCATTTACACCTAGTATTTGCTATCTCAATCTGTTTCCAACAAACAGTTAATGTCAGTGGTTGCATTGTGCAGCTGGCCTCAATACTCCAGATAAATGCCTCCCATTCATTCAGCACAGAAATCAGACACACACCAAAACCCAAATGCTTTACAGTAAATCTGGTAAAAATGAAGACAGAAACATAGGCTATTACAGGACTGTTTCAAATGGTATATATTGGTTAGATTTACCATTATAAAACTAATTAACAAAGTTTAAAAGATTGTTCACTTCGTTTCTTTTCCAAAAGCTACTTATGGAATGCAAAACATTTGGTCGTTGCTGTTGTCTAAAACTATCATTAAATCACGGCGGTCGAATTAATTAATAATTTTAACTGGGTTGACGCGAAACTACGCCAAGGATTAAAGTTTACATTTCTGATCATAAATGCGTCAAACATATTCACATAGGACATTAAAAACAGTGTATATACGACAGATTAACAAGAGGCCGACGGAGACCAACACTGACTGACTAAAATAACTCCCGACATGAATCATTCATAGCGACAAAAGAGACTTTTCAACTTGCCTTATAACTGCGGTACTGTCTGTCTCTTCTGTCAGGGTGATATGTTACACTGTATAAACCGTTATTTAGGCCTGAAATACCAGCGATGCACTGGTGTGTATTAGAGAGACGCTCAGTGTGTGTTTAAGTGCAGAGGGGGCGGAGCCACTGCACACGTCAATCACACCGACAAGAACACTTGAAATGAAATAGCGGACAAGTGCATTACAAAATTAAAATCAGACTTTATTAAATGTAAATTTCAGGTGGCACACAATACAAACTACATTTGCATTTACAAGGAAATACCAGTGTTTGTAAGTTTCTGGCTTGGTTTAAAAAAATGTCATATAAAACTATATATATATATATATATATTATATATAAAATTTAAGACTTAAACCAAGTTTGAAACACAGTAACAGCAAGCACCTCTAACAAGAAAAATAATAATGCAGTGATTACTAGCACTACAATAACTGTAAAAGTGCATTACAAATAAAACAGGTAACTTTACTTGTTTCTCCTTCCAAACATTTACAAAAGCCAGGTGGTCCACAATTCAAATGAAGCGTTTAGGTATATAATTGTGTAACTAATAGAATACAAGTTTATTTCAAAATCCTGTTCCTTTAAATCATGGCAAATGTCAGCCACTGAAAGAAAGATAAAATAACACGTTAAGCATATACTCAAACACACACACAAAAAGAAAGACTGAGACATAGAGTACATGTACTGTGCATAGTGAGATATACAGTACCTGGCTGAAGTCTAACTCAATAAAGCCACTGCTGTCTATGTCGATCTTCTTGAACACTTCTACAAAAAGTAAACCAGAAGAATTTGCTGCTTGACAGTTATAAAATATTAAAGCATACAAAGAAAAAAATATACTTATTGTTATATAGTCTGTCTGTCTGTCTGTCTGTCTGTCTATCTTAATGTACTGTACATTCAACTTATGTTTAAGCAATATTAAACTAGCATATCTATGTGGGAAATGGTTGCCTGGGACAACGGTCAATTAAACAGCTTTGCATACATTATACACAAAATGTAATTTTGACTCATCCCATCCTCTTCTTAAAAAACAAAAAATTGAGGCATTTGCAATAAAATTGAAAGGGGCCAATCTGTAAACATTAAAAAACTCTCTGTTTCAAAAGTATAGATACAAGATTAGGCCTGTTGCGATTATTAAACAACCATCTGATCATGGTTATTTAATTGAACCGCAGTTCAACCAGAGACAACCACGCTTATTTAAAATAATATTTCAATAATATTCCAATCACATTTTAATGCACAAATAACAGATTTATTTTTTCGTTCTTTTTTTCTCCCCAATTTGCAATGTCCAATACCCAATGTGCTCTAAATCCTTGCGGTGGCGCGTCAATTTGGGTGGTGGAGTCCTAGTTGCCTCCTCGTCTGAGACCGTCAATCCGTGTTATCGCGTGGCTTGTTCAGCGTGTTACCGCGGAGACCTAGCGCATGTGGAAGCTTCACACTATTCTCTGCGGCATCCACCCACAACTCACCACGTGCCCCACCGAGAGCGAGAACCACACATTGTAGTGACCACAAGGAGGTTAACCCAACGGTACTCTACCCACTCTAGCAACCGGGCCAATTTGGTTGCTTATGAAGTCTGACTGGAGTCACTCAGCACGCCCTGGATTCAAACTTGCAACACCAGATGTAGTCAGCGTCAGTTATATGCTAATTTAACAACTTTGTTGACATGATGATGGAATGTCAACAAACCCTAAAACTGTTAAAATGACGATTTAAACAACTTTACAGCTCAAATAACACACAGGTTTTAACAGAAGAATTAATGAAAGTGCTTATATAAAATTATAAGCTTCACATTTCTGCCTTTAAACCCTCCAAAAACAGACTCCATTCTCTTTCACTGTACCCTCGATTTTTGCTTTTTGTAAGAATAGTTTGGACGAGTCAAAATATTTTTTTTGTGGTAATCAACATTATGCCACACATGCTGGTGATTGAGCTTAACTTGTATTAAACCCAGAATATACTTTAAGTGCAGAATGCCACAATTGACCAATCAAAATGAAGTGTTCCAGAGAGGTGTGTACTAAATGTATTCATGTGACTGTGCTCTTACTGAACATCATCTCCAGACGCATCACACAGGCCACAAAATTATCAAAGTCAATGGTCATGTCATCTGCTCCATAACGTGCTGCCAGAATCTGATGAAGGCAGTCATTCAGAGAGAACCCTGTGCAGTGATCACCAATAAATCCAGTTACTTTCATAAACTAATTCATTACTGCCAATAAAGTCTAAATGAAGGTCAAAAGGTCAGTGCACCTGCTTCCTTCAAAGCCATTCGCATCTCTGGTGTACTCATGCAGCCAGACCCATCCATATCATTCTTCTTGTAGATTGCCTAAAAATAGGAGGAGGAGGATGACATTAGCAAGACAACCAAATTTGCCAGTCAACTTTTTGAGTTTGAATGCAGCTTTTGAGACAAACTTACCAGATACTTTTGAATTTTCTTCCAAAGAGAGGCAAACTCAGCTATTCCCAGTTTACCATTGCCACTGTCCTGTACTAGAGTTAAATAAAAACTGATTCAGACTCTCAAATATCTTATAAAAGGCTATTGGACACCTTTAAAAAAAAACTGCTTGGTTGACTATTTGTAAAGGATACATCCATAAGGTTCACCATGACCCTACACGTATCCATACTGAAACCATCCGTCTTTATATCGGTCCCTGTACAGAGAAGAAAATTGTTCCATTAATATCTTTAAATCTAAAGAATTATCAGCTGTTAAAATCCTCCTATCCCACTGTAATATGCAGACAAGAAAAAGTAATCCAAACATAGGCTAATTCCTCAAAGTATAAACAGAATGGGACTATCGAAACATTGCTCCGTTTGTTTGAGCATTCCAACCAGTCTGACATGGCAACACTGTCTCAACTAATGGTGTGAGTTTTAGGTTGGGCTATCTCTTTTTTGACCAATGGCATTTTTTTGCAATTCTGTTTGGTGAAGCTACACACGTCATCTTTCAATATAGGATACTTTTGTTCATTTGTCAATAATGTGTATATATATATATATAAAAAAAAAAGACAACTCACGTTTTGAAACGATTTTGTTGAAAATTGTCTGCAGCTCAGTGGCAGAGATCTCCATGTCCTATTGCAAGAACAAACATGAATGATTTCATATTTATATACTGAATTTTTTAAACATGTTTCACAATTATCAAGTAAAGTTATCCATCAGCATTAAGCATGGTCTGATATAACTCACATCTCCTGCAAGTTTGGTAAAAAGGCCCCTAAAACCAGCATCCACGTCCTCTTCTGATACGGTCTCCTGAGGAGACAAAACTTATATCAGTGCTATCCACAGTAATACAATCATTAGTAAGATTATAAGTGAGACACAGGGAAAATGTGACTTACATCTTCTAGATTTGCCTCCACCGGGTCATCACATTGTCTGGAGGAAAGATAATAGCTGGTGTATCACATAGAATCACTTGTAATATTCATTATAATTCACTTTTTTGGAAAATATGATGAACATGATACTTGATTTTATAAATGACCAATGCTGGGTAAGTTACTTTTAAAAAAAGTAATCCACTACAAATTACTAATTACTTCTCTAAAAAATGATAATCAGATTACTTAAATAATTACTTAATTGCAAAAGTAACCACATTACTAATCACTTTACTTTTAAGTTCATTTCTAAAACATTTGTCACAAACAATGGTTCTCCGATCAAATTCAAAATAATTTCTATTTTCTCCTTGTTCATTGTCGCACAACCTTCAGCTGTCACAGAAACGCAAACAGACGTACATATCAATTCACATTTTTTATTACGCATAATTATTATTTTTTAAATATTTGTAACCCAATTAATGTACTTAAAAGTAATTACATTCATTGAAAGTCAGTAACTGTAATCTGATTACAAGAATTTAAAATGTAACTCATTACAACACATTTGTACCTAAAAGTAATTTGATTACAGTAACTAATTACTTTGTAATCCAATTACACCCAACATTGTCAATGACTACATTTTAAATTCTTCAATATAAGTTTGTGTATTTTTTCACCCGTTTTATCATCCGCCATAGTAAAAATTGTAAGTTTGATTGTTTAGAAAAGTAATTGCACACCTCAACAAGCCACATCATTTGAGGTATCATTAATGTCTGTTTCACAAACAGTGTGGACAAGTAAAACACTTACAGTAAGTCTAATACTTAGGGTTAGGGGATAGTTAAAATCTCAATATCCCATAAAACAAATATCCTTAGTAAACCCCTCTAAATATAAACCTAAAATGTTTTAGGGTCCTTACTGCATCTCGGACTGTTTCTCTGAGAATACACGCACACAGAAATCTCCATTCTTGTTCGGCTCGAAGGTAGAGGGAACGATGAGATATTCTCCAGGAGGAAGTTTAAAGCGGGTGCTGACTTCTCTCAAGTTGATGAAAGTCTCAGATCGAGCTTTCTGAGCATGCGTCAGAAAATAGTTCTTATCCAGATGAACCTCCTTTTGCCCATGGAACTGCAACGAGATGATCAGAAAGAACGTTAAAAAAAATCATAGAGAGTATTTTATGTAATAATGTTTTCTTTGTACTATAATTAGTATGTTGATGCTCCATTTGCAGAAATCCTGACTTTTAAATAAGTCCATTGCTTACCTGAGGAGGCACCTGAAATAAAAGGGAAAAGAAATGAATAAACGGCTCCCAACACATGTCATAAACACTACAACAAATAACTAATGAAATGATATCTTAGCAACCCTACCTCATAGATGGCATAGCCAATGGTGTGCATGTCCTCTCCAGCCTTCCT
Source organism: Xyrauchen texanus (assembly GCF_025860055.1). Classification (NCBI taxonomy): domain Eukaryota; kingdom Metazoa; phylum Chordata; class Actinopteri; order Cypriniformes; family Catostomidae; genus Xyrauchen; species Xyrauchen texanus. The sequence continues at coordinate 7,109,890 of NC_068295.1, read as the reverse complement.
CATCCTGCGTCGGTTCTTCTGGATCAGGCCAATGACTAAACTGCAGCCCACTTCATCATCATCCGGATCATCATCTTCCTCATCCAGTTTAATCTTAAACTGAGGATTCATCCAGAATGTGTCTGTGGAAGCGAACAAAGTATCAGCTGACAATAAATGCAACAGGTTACACTGCATAATTTCATATAAAGCATCTTTTCACATGGATTTATGCAGAAAACATTACACACTAAACATTTAAAGGAATAGTTTACACAAAAATAAAAACCTGCATTTCTTTCTTCTGTGGAACACAAACACATAAACATGCCTCATGACAGCCTCAGTCACCTTTCACATTAATTACATAGAAAAAGATGCAATGGAAGTGAATGGTGACTGAGACTAACATTCTGCCAAACACCTTTTGTGTTCCACAGCAAAAGAAAGTTATTCAGGTTTGCAACAACATGAGGATTGCTAAATTAATGTTAGACTTTTTATTTTTATAGTTCACTATAAGTTGTTGTCCCCCTTTAGGATAAAATCATAAACATCCATTAAAGATTCTCACAGGGATGATTCCTGCAGCCACCAGCTGTAGAGCCTCTTCTCCAGCTGCCATCAAATTTACACGCACTCCAGTGTTTGACCGAGTCAGAGGTCAGTGTGTCCGGAGTCAGAGTGCAGATCTCCAGACGGTTATAATGCCTCACAAAATCTGAAAATGACATCCTGCACAAGGAACAGAAGGTAAATAAATCTGTCAAGAAGCGCTTTGGTGATGCCAAATCCAGTAGGGTTTTTAAATTAATTAGATTTTTACCAGAACTCTCCATCGTCTGCCTTCACATTCTCACGTTCAGATGGACTGACAGCGTTCCACTCAGAAGAGCTAAATGTGTATAAATGCAGATATATATATATTACCACTGCACAACAGTTTAGGTAATAGTACTGTGTCATAATAGTTCCCTTACAAGCTCATGCAAGTGTATGATATAGGTTTTAATCAAATTAATGTCTCTTGTTGTTTTGAATTGTTGAATATGCACTTACTTGTCACTCCAGGCTCCCGTCCATTCTACCTGACCCCAAGGATTACGAACTCTAACCAGCTTCACCTTTTGGCCTCTGTAATTAACCTGATAAGGTAAAATTCTTACAATTAGAATGTGGTTATACATAAGTTAAAAGATACCCAAAAATTAGGAAACACTCAAATAAATAACCTCAATTGCCCCAGTTAGAGAGTATGCATGTCCTTTCACTAGTTTCTGAGAAGTGATGGCCTCAGAGTCTGCAGCACTGGTGATCTGTAGGAAGAGGAGAACTATTAATAAAGGCACTATTTATATACAGTATATCTTTACTTATCTTTTCTATATCTTTCTTGAAGAAACTCACTCTCATGTCATTTCAAACCCATATGTTATTTTTTCGTGGAACACAAATGGTAAATGTATGCAGGACAGTTCATGGTGACCACAGCTATCAAGCTAAATTCTGAAGACATACAATAGATTTGTGTGGAAAAACAAAGCTAAATTAAACTCATTATTCAATGTCAAAGCTATGAAATCTCATCCGTGTTTGCATTTAGATTAAAAAATATCATCATGTCATCTTAAAGAAATATTCTGCGTTCAATACAAGTTAAACTCAATCGACAGCATCGTCATAATGTTGACTATTACCTAAAAAATGTATTAGACTTTACCTTCTTTTTCTATAAAAAGCTACAATTGAGGTAACAGCGAGACACTTCCAATGTTAAAAATCAAAAGAACGTACATAAATTCTTCTGTTAAAAGCTTGTGTATTGTTGTTTTTGTAGGATTAGATGGTTTACGTCTTTACAACTTTAAGTCGTCATGGCAATGGTCAAGTTGTAAAATTGGATATAACTACAATTTATTGCACTAAAATCATGTTAATGCATATTGTTTACATCTTGAGTCTATACTTTTGAAATAGCGAATATTTTTAACCCAAAGTTTTACTTTTTTTAAAGAAAATGAGATACAAAACAAAAGAAATATTTTCTTTGGTAATGAACGTTTTGCCACAAAAGCTGTTAATTGAGCTTAACTTGTTTTGAACCTGAAATATTCCTTTAAACGTCAATGTGTGTCATCATTTGTAATAGAAATTGTATATTATATAATGGATGAATTATATGGCATATTTATTTGTGTTTTTGTTTGTCCTTTTTGGAGCTTGACAGCATTGGTCAATTCAGTAACAGCACTGAATCGTTGTTGTATGTTTAAGAGCTGCGTGAAGATTCTTGAAATTTATCCTTTTGTTTCCACTGAAAAAATGACAGTATACACGTTTGCAACAGCATGAGGGAGAATAAATAATTATGTATTTTTAATCTGTATCCATGCTAAAGAGCTCATACATCTATGGAGCATCCCAACAGAGCTCCAGAGTCCAGAGCCTTCCTGATGATTTGAAAAATGTTGGGTGGAGCACTTTTCAACTCGTATATTTCTGCAATTCCTCCAGTGAAATCCTCAAAACCCTCTGTGGTGGAACCTCCAGACAAAGCTTCATAGCATCCGTTCACCCTAAATAACAGAAGAGATGACAAGCAAGATGAGGTATCATAAAACAATGAAGAAAGAAAGAAAGAAAGAAAGAAAGAAAGAAAGACCAGAATTGTGGTTGAAATTCCAAACCCACTTGGCATAGGCCTTCTCCAGCAGGGCACTCCAGAACTCGGAGCCTGTGACTGAATGAACAAACAGCAGTTCCCCATCTCTTGTAGGCAATCGGTCATCCACCACCACATCCACCCATTCCCCAAACTGCCAAAACTGCAACCATTAAAATAACACATACTTTAATTAAAGAGGAATTCACAGCAGATTACAGCAAAATACAACCAAATCCACGTGATAGCACTATTTTACAGCATCAATAGCCAAAGCACCATCTGATATGCCTTCTAAATTTGAAAGACCTGTGAAACTTGTACACTTCAGCATAGCTCTGTGAAACATGTATAGCAAGGCATGACTTACAGTAACAATCTGGGAACTACTTGATTTAATAATTTAGGTCAGTGGCATTGGAAACGATGGAATCTGGAAAATAATAATAATAAAACTGCAAAGTAAAGCTCAGTAAATCTCACACATTGGGTGGGTTCTTCCTCTAGGTTCAATGTTGTTCAGTTATCTGAGTCAGTACGACTTCCTGCCCTGACTAAAATATATCACCACCCCACCCTTTAGAAGAAAGCAAATTCTGAGTGAGAAAATATGGGGAAGACTGTCTATCTAGCAACAGCCTGGCAACCAGAAATAGGCAACCTAGCAACTGCCACAACAAACAATTTATCAAACTCTTAGCAAGGCCTACTGTACATCCCTTCACACTGTAAAACTCTCTTCAAACAGCCCAAGAAAGTACATCCATTTTTCATTTCAAATCTCACTCCAAACTTGACAAGTATTCAAACTACAAAAGACCTATGTAACCTTCAAACTAACCTTCAAATAGTTTTAAACTTCAGGCAAGGCTTTAATCATTGTATTGGTGTGAATGTCACACCATGAATACCTCTCAAGAAAAATTTGAGAAATGCTAGATGACTCATAATCCACCAGTTTGCTAATCTACAAGAGTATTTTTACCTGAAAGTGGAAAATACCAGCATAGTCTTGCCCAAAGCCCTGGTCAGATGGTACGACCCGAGCCAGAACCTCCTCATTGAGGGTTAGGGAGGCAATGGCCGCTAAGAGCCAGCAATCACCTGAAATTAATAAACAAACTCAGTTGTGGAGGTTTGATCAACTTTACCATGTTGGAATAAACAACTGCAAAGGTATAATGAATTTTAATAATCATGAGTAACACTTAATAATGTCCAGAGCCATATAGAGAGAGAGTTGCGACAACTCCATTGACTCCAATGGAACGTTTTTTTTTTACAGCAATGGCGGCTCGTGGAGCCTCTCAATAGTTCCCGGAAGTAGCAGCAAACACATGCCGCGCCGTAGAGATGCAGCAGAACAAACCGTTTGCGACGCACTTTTAAAAGGTGAGACGTTTAAAGAATAATATTATCTTATTCTGTATATTATCAGTACATCTAAATAAAAATAAGTTGTAAATTAAAACCTTATAGTTGAGTATTACTCATTAAATTAGGAGATAAAGGATGTTATCGGATAACTAACAGATTAGGCAAGGATTGGAGCTGGATAACAGTTAGTAACTGAACACCCTATTAATTGTAAAATCTTTGCAAATACCTCACACATTTTTTTGTTGTTGTAATTTTTATTTATATTTAGATTGCTCCTGCTGACTTGAGCCAACCATTTTTTCTCCTCTCCATGTCAGTGGGGAAGCCATACATTCAGCACACCTTTCTCTGAGCTGATTGGAGCATCCCCATGTAGCACAGCAAACCATGGTGAAGACTATGCAACGACAACATGAAAGAAAGGACACATACAAAATGCTTGGCATGCTATTTAATTTATTAGAAATGTATTCATGAATTGCTGTAAATAGTTATTGCATTTATTTGAATAAAAATACAAAAAGTAATATCGTAATATATTATTACAATTTAAAATAACTGTTTTCTATTTTAATGTATTTTAAAATGTAATTTACTCCTGTGATGCCAAGCTGAATTTTCAGCCTCATTACTTTTGATCGGCAGTTTATATATGAGTATGCTTAAGTTGTTTTAAAGCTGAATATATTGTGTATATGAATAAGTATTGTAAGAATTATACATTAGATATATAATATTTATAATACATAAATAATTATATTACTATATATAGAAATGTAAGAATTGTAAACAATAAGCTTCATTTCACTAAATTTTACCTTTACGTAACTGCTGCTAATAGTTAATAGTTAATTGACCCATTGTGCGGTGCGAGCTGGAAATCACCTGTCACCAGCCTGTCTCTGTACTATCTGAAAAGTCATAAATATGACATTAGTTACCATGAGATTAGTGAAAACAATGAACATGAGGTAACATAAAAAGGCAACAGAAACCCTAGCCTGAAATAAGTTGAGGCAAATAACGGTAGCTGAACACTAATCCTCAAATATTAGCTGATTTGATCTTTAAAAAAACAACATCGCTGTAACAACATACTCATGCTACATACATATGTTGGTGTGTTACATAAATATATAAAATAAATGCATTTATTGACTACTAATTACCAGAAATCGCAGTTCTGTCACTCTACTCTAACAGTTTGGAATGACCGCAAAAGCACTTCCTGGAACTATCTGAAGTCTACGTGAATCACGTGACGATCAAGCATTTAGAACTTCCGTTGTCGCAACTCTCTGTATATGGCTCTGATTATGTCCAAAGGGAAAACATAAAGGAGTTAAGTTAGTGACAAAAACGCTAAGTCAATTAAAAGTTACCACTTTTAAGTGCAGTATTTCAGCACAGAAAACTGTGTCTTATTCACTCATTAACCATTCGCCATCCAGTTTAACCAGGTGTTAAATGAACTAAAATACAACTGTGTCATAAGTATTTAAATTACTTTATTACTTTAATATTTGTCAGTGCAAACACAACTCCTTCAACGTGCACTCACTTAGCACTTTATTTGAAACACTATGTTCCTAATAAAGTACCCGAAGGCCTTCTGCAGTTGTAGCCCATCCGCCTCAATGTTCGACATGTGCATTCTAAGATGCTATTCTGCTCACTACAATTGTACTGAGTGGTTATCTGAGTTACTGTAGCCTTTCTGTCACCTCAAACCAATCTGGCCATTCTCTGTTGACCTCTCTCGTCAATAAGACGTTTCCATTTCCAAAGTTTTTTGTTTTTGGCATCATTCTGAGTAAACTCTAGAGACTGTTGTGCATGAAAATCCCAGGAGATCAGCAGTTACAGAAATACTCAAACAAGCCCATCTGGCACCAACAATCCTGCCATGGTCAAAATCACTGAGATCACATTTAACTCCATTCTGATGGTTGATGTGAACATTAACTGGAGCTCCTGACCCTTATCAGTATGATTTTATGCATTACACTGCTGCCAAACGATTAGCTGATTAGATAATCATATGAATATGTAGGTGTACAGGTGTTCCTAATAAAGTGCTCAATTAGTGTAAATTACATTTATTATAAATGTTACCTTATTCACAAAACTCAGCCTTATTTGCCTGCTTTAATTAACATTGTACTTTTACCACCCGTGGAAAACATGGGGTAAACAGAATTGTCTTAAAAGGTATGTTTTTTTGTTTGTATGTTTTTTTACTCCAGTGTGTGCAGATACTCCACGCAAACAGTGGGCACAATTCATTCTTGGTGAACTCCTCCTATGACTTGCCCAATGACAGAATTGAGATTCTGTCCTCTAGCAGTTTACTGTTCTGTAAGCCTGCACTGTTTGTCCTGCCTAAGAGTCCTTCACTTTCCACAGTCTTCACAAAGAAAACTCAGTTAAGCTGGCTTCCTCGATATAAGCATCTTTCAGATTCTCCCCTGCTACATCAGCTTCGAAATGCCTATAACTATATATGCCTAACTACTACTTATTTTACAGTAAGTATACTGTAAAATAAAAATCCTTAAATATTGTGCTTATGCACTGTATGATGCAAAATCTGGTCCAAGTTGCAAATTTCATTATCAAATCACAGCTTGCACGCCCATCACATTTATAAAATCACTGGGGTATTCAGTTTCAGGTGTCAGATACAAACTTTGGAGGCTTTTTGTCCTAGTTTCTCAATCTTCATTGATCTACACATACACATATGCAGTTAAATACATTTGTTTAAATATATACAAATAAGATGAAATCCAAAATGTATATTGTTCCCACACACCCCACTAGCAGAAATGTAATCCCTTCCTGTTCTTACACAATGGTACTTAAAGACACTCCTCTTTAATATCAGATACAAAAAAGATACAAAGAAAAGCATTTCGAATCTGGGGCTGAAAACAGCAGAGGCTGGGATTCAACCCAAAAAATGCACAAAGGCTTCTTTGACATGTGAGCAACTACAAAACATGCGTTATTAGACATAATTAGACATCAGTGCAATATTACTTCATTGTGAACGTGTGCAAGATGAACAATTTGGTGACATCAGTTTAACTGATTATTAAACCATTAAAAAATGGTTTAATAATAGTTGAACACAATCATCAAAAATAGTGGATGTGTGGTTAGACGCTTCTTAAATTGTTTCCTGATGTGTTGAGAATGGATTTACACAAAGACAAATAACTTTTCAAAATGCAAGACATGCCTGGTAAAAGATGTGCAATGTCACATGCACATCTTCATGTCATTCTTCAAAACAGTACCATTTTGTTTCTGGACAGTTAGAACTTTATAGCAGTAGTCTAGACTATACACTGAAGAAGAAATAAAAACACAATTTTGTGGTGAAGTCAATATAGCAGAAAAGATTAATAACTTTCTAATCGAATAAGTTCGTTTTAGCTTACACTTGCAAATAATAAGTAAATTCTACATTTGTACTTGAATGAATGCTCTAGTTTATAATTAAATATTATTTGTGATTTATTCCAACCATTAAAATTTACTTAGAAAAACTGTGTGCAAAAACGTAAGAAATACACTCACCTAAACCTCCTTGGCAAATATCTGTTCTTGTAGCCCCTCCAACAATAAACTCAGGATTGGAGGTCAGTTCCTACAGGAAGTAGAAAAGCATTGACATTAACATATTTTCCACAAAAAAAAAAAAAAAAAAAAAAAAGAAATCACACCCCATGTTTTTGAGCTTTGAGAAATCAGTTTTAACTAAATAAGCATCTGGATTCATGGTTAAACACGCAATGATGCATCTTTTGCATTCAAATACTTCAGTTATGAGTCATTTGTTTGCATATATTGCAAAATAAAAAATTTTGAGGAAGAGTTTAACACTGCTCAAATTAACAACTCTCCCCGATTCTAATTCCGCTAATAAACGGGGAAAATGCACAATGACAATTTACACATAATTAGGCCTACACTCATCTATATCGGTTTATAGCTAAATGCGTTGTGCATTAACTGTGGTCACCCTACATCAATAGTTATGATGATCTGATAGGAACTCACCTTAGGTCTTTTCCATTGAATGCCTTTGGTTTTAGGTGATTTTGAACCGAGTTCTTTAAAGCCTAGAGATTCAGGTATGGGTGGGAATGTTGGATCACAGAACAATTCCCCGCGGCTCAGACACTCACTTCGGAGACCCTCAAAGTTCTGGTTCAAATATTTCACGGCATTGGTATTCGTCCCAAAACCAGCCGCCAAGGCTCTCTTTTTGGCGAGTGTGGATGCCACTCCGGCCATTTTCAACAGAAAAGTTTTCTCCAGTTACTTTTCTGACAGTGAAATGTTTCTTTTTACTCCATCTACGCCTCCTTTAAGGACAGGCGTGGTCGCGAGAGCCTACAATTTTAGGGGCCGTCCACATACACATTACGCGTCGATGCTGCGTTCAAAAACAGATGGACGGAGTTTTAACGGAATGCAAAAGGGGCACGAGTTTGTTCAAAGTTTCAACGCGTTGTTATCATATGTTGTCCAAACTTGGGAGACGTTCACACGGGACACGCTCGTGCACTCTTTTAATTGTTGTTGATGTAGATGCGTCAGACTCGAGACGACTTTTTCAAAGTTGGAACTTCTTGACACGACATCCTTTAAACATGCCGCTAATTACGCAAAACAAAGTCCAATTAAACTATGTACACACATGTATTGTATATTACAAATGTTGAAGAATGCTGAAGATAGGTCGTTTTTTTTTTATGTGATGAGCTGCTACTGCCCTCTTGTGTTCTGTACACAGCAGACCAGAAGGTGGGCAAATTTACATTTAGACTACTGGAATGAACTATTACATGAGGTTACACCAACAAAAGCAATTTTAAGGATTAGGTGAGGTATAGCTCCTCGGTGATCATTACAAAATGGACAGTTTATTTTCATAGTGATTACCATGGAAAAGAAAACACGTGGATGATATTACCACACAAGTTACATGTGATAGTGAGAGAGGTTAAATGTGGCTTAAAATATGTAAAAGTGGGACATGATCAGAAAGTATAATTGTAAGGAAGTCTGTACAATAAACACACTGATTTAGATGAGGAGAGACAGTTTTATAGTCAATTTGAGAATACGTTTTTCTTTCTAGGAGAGAAAGAAGTATAAATCTCAGCTAGGAGTAATAAAATAAATTAACATATACACTGGTGACCAAAAGTTTGGAATAATTTACAGATTTTGCTGTTTCTGGAGGAAATTGGTACTTTAATTCACCAATGTAGCATTCAACTGATCACAAAGTATAGTCAGGATATTACTGATGTAAAAAACAGCACCATCACTATTTGAAAAAAGTTATTTTTGATCAAATCTAGACAGGCCCCATTTCCATTATCTTTGAGTAATCATGCTAAATTGCTAATTTGGTTCTAGAAAACCACTTGCCATTACATCAAACACAGCTGAAAGTTATTTGGTTCATTAAATGAAGATTAACATTGTCTTTGTGTTTGTTTTTGAGTTGCCACAGTATGCAATAGACTGGCATGCCTTAAGGTCAATAAAAGGTCAAAAATGGCAAAAAATGAAGCAGCTTTCTCTAGAAACTTATCAGTCAATCATTGTTTTGAGGAGTGAAGCCTATACAATGCTTGAAATTGCCAAAAAAAAAACTAAAAAAAACTGAAGATTTCATCCAAAGGTGAACACTACAGTCTTCAAAGACAAAGGACAACCGGCTCTAACAAGGAAAGAAAGAGATGTGGAAGACCAGATGTACAACTAAACAAGAGGATAAGTACATCAGAGTCTCTAGTTTGAGAAATAGATGCCTCACATGTCCTCAGCTGACAGTTTCATTGAATTTTACCCTCTCAACACCAGTTTCATTTTCAACAGTAAAGTAAAGACTCAGAGGTGCAGGTCTTATGGGAAGAATTGCAAAGAAAAAGCCACTTTTGAAACAGAAAACAAATAGAAAATGTTAGAGTGGGCAAAGAAACACAGACATTGGACTACAGATAATTGGAAAAGAGTGTTATGGATCTCAACCCCATTGTGTTTTTGTGGGATCAGCTAGACTGTAAGGTGGGTGAGAAGTGCCCGACAAGACAGCCACATCTATGTCAAGTGCTACAGGAAGTGTGGGGTAAAATATCACCTGAGTATCTGGACAAACTGACAGCTAGAATGCCAAGTATCTGCAAAGCTGTCATTGCTGCACATGGAGGATTTTTTAATGAGAACTCTTTGAAGTAGTTTAAGAAGTTCTGAACATTTCTTTCAAATTGTAATAGTAATTTTTAACGTTATTAATGTTTGAACTATATATTGTGATCAGTTGAATGCCACTTTGGTGAATAAAAGTACACATTTCTTTCCATAAGAGAAAAATCTTTACATTATTCCAAACTTTTGGCTGCCAGTGTATTTTTTATGTGTGACCAACAGAGGGTAGTAGAGTGTCAAAGACCTTGAAACTCTACGTTAACTTGGATACAACGCCACTAGCTTTGTTTACTCAGAGTTTCTTGAATATAAAAGACATCTTTGAGGCAATCTACCCTGCTTAGTTTAATACAGGTGGGAACACTCCAATTTAAGAGAAAAGTTTCTCTTCTGTGCTTGTGTACTCTTTAGCTTCCATTTGTATGTTGCAAAATTATAATATGATAATAATAATACTATGGAATTATGCATTTTGGTATTTTTTATATCACACACACACACACACGCACAGTACATGTCTGCAAAACCAAAATGGCTGGTAAAATTGGGCATTCTCCCATTTGGTGGGCAAAAAATTCAATTTCATACCCTGTAAAGAATACTTGATATTTTATATAATATACTTGGTGTTTTCTCTTAATGTATATTATTTTATATGTGTATACCTATTACTGTGTCTGTTATATTATTCAGCCATTAAAAATAGCTGTGGGGTTCTGCAATACGTTTGGACTCACATAATCAGACTCTTATAATAAGAGTTCCTTTCTACAAGTGCAGAAAAACGAATCGCTGAACCGCACTGCTAGTTTTATTGCAAGGATAAAATATCTAGTGCTGTCAGTCGATAATTTTTTTAATCACAATTAATCGCATACATTTTTGTAGTTAATCGGGATTAATAGCATAAAGTGGTGAAATTTGACTATACTGTATACATATTTTCTTGTCAAAATACATTTATTTCCATTTTAGGAAAGAAAAGAAAACAATATGTAACAATATAATGTTTTATAAACCTTTCCCAAAATATAAGTGGGAGTTTGACTAATTAAAATAACCAGTTTCCCCATTGTTTGCATATTCATTGAAATGGGCATTAAATCTCTTAAACCATTATCCTCCATAATATTAATCTGCCAGTTGACTGTGGCTATCCGCTTTCCTACAGCAATCGTGAAGCTGCATTTGCAATGGTGCCCAGCTGATAGAACTTCACTCTCCTGACCTCAAGTGGTGCACTAGCGACTGACTCAAGAGGCTGTAGCCTTTAGCCTCCTTGTTAGCGCACCTGCCTCCCATGCCAGAGACGGCAGTTTGAGTCCCATATGGAGAGGGCAGAACAGGAGTGTCACAATGGTGCCGTGACCCGGATGGGGGGTGAGTTTAATAGTGGCCAGCTGATAGAAAGCTGTCCATTGTGTATAAACCTCACTCTACTAACCTCAAGAGGTTCACTAGTGACCGACGCAGCACGTCTGGTCTTTATTGAACCAAAGAGAGCACATGTTACACCACTCACTGTCTCTCTTCGCTGGCTGCAGGTTGATGCACGTATCAAATTCAAGGCTCTGATTCTGGTATACAGAACAGTCACTGGGTCTGCTCCAGCATACCTAAAATAATTTCTGCAGTGCTACATTCCCACCAGAAGCTTGCGGTCAGCCATGGAACGGCGCCTTGTTGTTCCAACACAAAGAGGCACCAAAACACTTTCCTGGACTTTCAGTTTTATCGTACCATGTTGGTGGAATGACCTTCCCAAATCCATCCGTGTAGCTGACTCACTTTCTCTCTTCAAAATATGGCTAAAAATACATCTTTCAATGAGCACTTAACCAGTCACTAAAAGAAAATACAAATCTTGTTGCACTTTATTCTGTCTTGAATACTACTATTCTGATGTTAGTGGAACTATGTAATGCAGCACTTTTTGTACCACTGTCTCCTTAAGATGACTCGCTTATAATGTATTCCTCTTTTGTAAGTCGCTTTGGATAAACGTATATGCCAAATGAATAAATATAAATGTTTAAACTTGAAAAACCATTAAAAGCACGTGCAGATAACACGTCTCCTCACAAGTCCCATCTGGGCTTTTTTTGTACATCAATTAGCTATGAGAGCTCCTTTCTCCATCATTTTATCACTGACAGGGAAGCGTCAGAGATTCTTTTATTTTCTGATATAAACTCTGCGGCTCTTTCAAAGGAGTGTGTTACGACAGTACCGCCAATAGAATGTCTATGGGACATCCACATTATATATTTAACTTGTGGGCTGGTAGAAGGGCTCTGGTGCTGTCTGTTTGTGACACGTGCATCAGTGTAATGACTCCTGGTGGAGACATACAAAGGTTCCACCCTTCACACCAGTGTTTATTCTGTATTAACGGTAAATGCGTTTATCACCATTAAGAAAAATTAACACATTAAACCTTTTTATTTAATCGCATGCATGAGTTAATTCTGACAGCTCTAACAAATAACACATAAAACATTCCTGTAACGGTGCTCTTTTTTCACACCATGCACAAGAAACCCTGAATTCAATACAAATATGCAATAATAAAATAAAGTAAAGACCATGAGGCTGTGTGTTCTTTAATATTATTTAAAATGTTATGCACAATATTTTATGCTATACCTGTTTTACTTAATGCACATTACGTGTATTTATATCATGTGTTATATTATCCAGCCATAAACTCACAAGTTCACGTGTTCACATAATCTTGAGATAGCAGTAAATGGTTAAACTGGTTTGGCTTGCTGTCTGCGATTGAAGGTTTTGAGAGCAAGACTTGACTCGCGCTCCAAGTTTTCCCCCCAGACTACATGAGGAGTTATATTGAATGATAATGGAGGAGATGGGGTGGAGAAGGGATGCCTGAAGGATTGTCGCTGGAGAGAGGTAAGCGAGCCTAATATACTCCAGGTGAGATTGCGAGATTAGATGAACGTGTTCCTCCTGAAATTTAGTTTAGAACTCCATAAAGAAGCTGGGTTCGGGAGTTCATTTTGAATATACCCGTAGCAAAAACATGCATAAATACACTCACTTGACCACTGCCAGAAGGGCTGGTTTGAGTATTAAAGTGGAGTGTTATGTTCTGAGGAGCTTGCAAATGACAGTTTAAAGGTGCAATTTATTTCCTCATTAAAAAAGTTTAACTCCTATAGACATTAATTGTTATTTGCTATATATATATTGCAAAAGTCCAGTTCATGTCTTTAGGAGTTAAATATATATGTAGGAAATCATGACTCACATTATAATGAAGACTGCAGTCATATCAGTAACCTTATAAAAGCTGTTTTATGGAGGGGTCTGGGTAGCTCAGTGAGTATTGAAGCTGACTACCACCCCTAAAGTTGTGAGTTTGAATCCAGGGTGTGCTGAGTGACTCCAGCCAGGTATCCAAAGCAACCAAATTGGCCTGGTTGCTAGGCAGGGTAGAGCCACATGGCGTAACCTCCTTGTGGTTGCAATTAGTGGTTCTCTCAGTCGTGCACTTGGTTGTGTGGAGAGCAGCATGAGCCTCCACATACGGAGCATCTGCAGTGTCATGCACAACGAGCCGCGAGATAAGATGCACGGATTGATGGTCTCAGAAGCGGAAGCAACTGAGACTTGTCCTCCACCACCCGGATAGAGGCGAGGAACCACGCCACCATGAGGACCTACTAAGTTGTGGGAATTGGGCATTCCATATTGGGAGAAAAGGGGAGAAAAAAATACAATAAATAAAAGCTGTTTTATTCTACATGGAGAGGGTCCCCCTCATGGGGGCTGCCATGTTAGAATCACATGACCAGCCGAATACTACTCGCTTAGTCTGAGTAGCCGTTCTGTCATTTGACACTTTCACTCATTGAGCACGTTTACATGCACACCAATACACTGATTACTCTCTAAAATCCAGTCAGCTGAGGAGAGGGATAAGTGCAGTGGGATGCGGCAGTTCGAGAGAGAGAGAGCCACACACAGCTGCCGTGTGTGTATTTGTTTGTGTTTTCATTGAACATTTTTTTGATGGTTAGTCTGGTTCCCACCTCCCCTTTCCCATTTTAACCGTGTTACTTTGGTGCCAAATCCCGGGAAGGAGGAGGGATTTGCTGTCATGGAGTCCTCGCCTCTGCCACCTGCCCAAAGGAACCATAGGATGGAGGATTCGCTGCTGGTTGCCTGGACGCGGCGGAATGGCCGCCCTCCGCGAGGGGAGGAGGGGCTTGCTGACAGCCGCCTGGAGTGGTGGAGCCGCTGCAAGGGGCGGAGGGGCTCGCTACCGCTGACACGGAGGGGTGTTCTATCCGCCAGGGTTCAGAGGACTCGCTCCGGTCTGCCCGGGGAGGAGCGGCTGTTGTATTCCAGTGGGTTGAGGGGTGATCAAGGAACAGGCGACAGCGTGTCAGGGAACAGGCAAATTATTTTTTTTTTTTCGGGTTCCCCGGCCTGAGGCAAAGGAGTGAGGTGTGTGAGGAGGAGAGCTAATCAGCCGAGGAGAGAGATAAGTGCAGCGGGATGCGGCAGTTTGAGAGAGAGAGCCACATGCATGCATGTGTGTAATTTGTATGGTTTTTTACATTTTCATTAAACATTATTTTGATGGATCTTCCGGTTCCCGCCTCCTATTTGCACAACCTTAACTTGTTAAAAACGTGCATGTAAACATGCTCAGATTAAAGTAATCATGGCTGACTGTGAATACAACATTTCTACAATGGCATCTGAAAAGGAATACCATTGATTCTAAATGATGCTCCATCCAAGCCACTAAGTGTCAGTGTAAGATGACACAAAGACAAAAGTTACTGAGTCCACATTCAAAATCTGTGAAACTCATAAACCAAATAGCTACCCAACGCTCAAAGATAAGATAATTCACTTTTTTCTTGAGGGCTGACTAACCAAAAACTAAAAATGACATGCCAAATTACAGTCAACATCCCATTTTCATTTAAAAAAACAAGCACCACGTACGTTTATTGACAATGGAGAATGATTTATAACTGTCTGTATAGGATTCAAACTAGGACATAATGTGCTCTCAGAAACAGGATCAACCATCAAACTGAATGTGGTAAGCAAAGGTCTATACCAATGGTTCCCAACCCTGTTCCTGGAGGCCCCCAACACTACATATTTTGGATATCTCCCTAATCAATCACACTTTATTCAGCTCATCAGCTCATTAGTGGAGACTCCAAGATCTGAACTGGTTGTGTCTGAAAAGGGAGATATACAAATGTGCAGCATTGGTGGACCTCCTGGAACAGGGTTGGGAACCACTGCTATACAGCATATTGTATGTATTGGCATGAATAACTTGTTAAATATTATGTCAAGGGTGTTGTGAGCACACAGTTATTTTTTTCAGTTGGTTTTATGAATATTTATGACTAGCTTTTGATGCCAGTGACAACAAACCTGCTTGTTAAAAGGCGTTATTTTTAAATCTTAGGCTGATGGGAAGATTTGTCCATGAAAAATGGATTCGCTCTGTTTTTCGATCTATGATATGACTCCAGAACAAGACTTGAAAAATGCACACGTGTTGTAAATACTACTTTGATGATGACTTCATGGTGTTTTTGTACTTTTTAAGCTTCTATAATTCACCTTGTGATCTTATGTATTATACAGGGTGGCTGCAAATGAACAGAATACAGGCATACACAGTCACAGGCTGCGATTAGTCACATCTAAAGAAAGTGGTTGACTAATAAGCGATAACGGTTTGGCCGTTATATGCACAATATAAAGTAGGCTAATGATAACAAAGATGTACACACTTTTCTTGAATATACTGAATATATACACATGTTTTACTCTTATTACTCAAACTTATCTCAAATATTTGAAAACAGAAAATGTTCACGTATATCTTTTGGCAAAGCTGTGGGTAAGTTTTGGAACTGACACATACGCAAATGACCACTTCTGCTAATCGGCCAAACAGGCCTGACTGACAAAAACATCCAAAATATCAGCAGATTAATTGACTTTGCTCTCTTTCTCTCGGCAACGTTCAACTTGTTTTAAACTTGAAACCACAAAATGATGAGAGAGGGAGAGAGCGAGAGAGAGAGAGCCACAGCCTGACTATAGAGAAGGGCAGTTACAGACAGAGCTGGATGCCCAGAGAGAGCAAGTTATGCCCGTACTGTAGCCAAGGACAAATAGAAACAGAACTGCAATTCTTAACCACCTGCCCTAATTATAATGAAATTCAAAAACACTTCTTTCCCAAATTTGAAATTATTTGTACCAACTTCAAAAAGTTGAAGAATGATGCACAAGCTCAATATTTACTTGGTGAACAAAGAGACTACATGTCACTAGCAGCAAAGTACATCAATTCCTGCCACAAAAAGAGGAAAGAGTCGACCAAACAGTGATGCTCCCATTTACTCACACACACACACACACACACACACACACACACACACACACACACACACACACACACACACACACACACACACACACACACACACACACACACACGTTGTGTTTCCATGTTTTATGGGGACTTTCCATAGACTTAATGGTTTTTATACTGTACAAACTTTATATTCTATCCCCTAAACCTAACCCTACCCCTAAACCTAACCCTCACAGAAAACATTCTGCATTTTTACATTTTCAAAAAACATAATTTAGTATGATTTATAAGCTGTTTTCCTCATGGGGACCGACAAAATGTCCCCACAAGGTCAAAAATTTCGGGTTTTACTATCCTTATGGGGACATTTGGTCCCCACAAAGTGATAAATACACGCTCACACACACACACACACACACACACACACACACACACACACACACACACACACACACAAATACATGTGAACTCACACAAACTTTTGTACACACACACATACACACATATGCAAACACACACACCACTGAAAGTATATACACTGTTTTTTTTCCTGTTTTTCCACACTTGTTCAATACAGAATTTGTTGTACTTTGTTCATTTTTATTTATTTTTTTATTTTTCATGCTTATATAAATGTTTTGGCAATACAATGTACAATTTGTCATGCCAATAAAGCTCATTTCAATTTGAGAGAGAGAGAGAGAGAGAGAGAGAGAGAGAGAGAGAGAGAGAGAGAGAGAGAGAGACTTTCACAAGTATCACACTGTGAGAGAAATGTTTTTCCCCAAATTTGAAACACTGAATCCATCATTCCTTATACTCAGTGATACAGAGAAAATCGCCTATATAGCCTACTCAGAGAGGACGACAGCACAGCCAGAGCTGCATACTATGTGTCTAGCACTGTTAGACATGACTAATTCACTGTATACATTTCATTCATATGGTATATATTCCTATTTTGCATATCATATATATATTTTTATTTTATTAAATCATTCTTAGTATTTAAATGTTTAAATGGTCTTTATATATATATATATATATATATATATATATATATATATATATATATATATATATATATATATATATATATATATATTATTTAAAACTGTTTGTATTTACATAACCTTAAAATGCTTTTGCAACTCTATATTCCAATTGTCATGCCAATAAAGCTGAATTGAATTGAGAGCGAGAGAGACCGAGAGAGAGAGAGAGAGGAGAGAGAGAGAGAGAGAGAGAGAGAGGCACGGTGAGCATCAGCACTCTCTCAGCAGCAGGATCAGCGGTCGGACGGTCGGTTGTCAAGCACGCTCGTGTCGGACTGATCAGGAGGCAGCAGGTAGGAGCTCAGATAGACAAATCGGACAACCTCTAGCATCTTACTCGCTCTCACTGGAAAACTATTGACCATAGATAACAGCTACTTTTAGCTACTTCAGCATCACATAGATGTATTAGAAAATTAGACACTAATTATATAACTAATCTTAACATTGGCCGTTCAGTTTCTATGAGCTCGTAATATTTTTGGGGATTCTTTATGATTTCTTGTCAGAGACCTGAGACGCTGCATTGAAAAATAAAAAGACAAAGTCAGGGCTCGTCGTCTCCTATAGTCACTGTATTCTAACAAGTTAATGCGTTATTCTCGCTTGGATAATATATATATATATATATATATATATATATATATATATATATATATATATATATATATATATATATATATATATATATAAAAATTTGCGTTTGTTGTATAGTTTATTGGCGTATGTGTGTGTGTTTTTAATCGTTGTTATTTTTTTGTTTTGTTTTTTGCGTAAAGTTTTCAGCGTAGTAAGTTGCGGGGGCCTGCTGCGCGTGCCGTTATTTATTAATGTGTCATCTGAGTGCATGAGGGTAAACCAGCGGGTTGCCATGGGCGCGTGAGAAGTGCACGAGGGTTTTCACCCCTAGATATTTATTCAAGAAGCAAATAAAACTCTGTTAATTGCTAAACATCTTGAATGTGTTCCTTTGAGTAATGACAGATGAAAGAGGAATTGCTGCCAGTTCAACATACAGTAGTAGTAGTAACACTCAGAGTTTATAATGTTATGTTAGGATGTAAGTTTGGTGATGCATGTTATCAACATGAGAGTGTTGGACATCCATCTGGACAACAGGCTGACTTTTGTAGGTCTGATCTTTTGGAAAGCTTAGTTGTCATTCTCTAGTGTAGCAACTGAACTCACTATTTTCAAGAATTAGTTCACCCTGGAAGATTCTGTCATTATTAACCAACATGTTTTTCCAAAACGGATTTTATTTTTTATAGAGAAAATTTGAAGGTAGTTTTAGATTAAATATTAAGCTCAATGCACAGCATTTGAGGCATAATGTTGAATTACCACAAAAGATTATGTAGACACTTTAAAGAAACAAATGAGATTGCACCGAGGCACTTACAATTAAACTGAATAGGGCCAATTTTTTTAAAAGGCAGACACGTGAAGCTTATAATTAAAAAAGCAATTACACTAATTCTTCTGTCAAAATTGTTGTATTATTTGAGCTCTAAAGTTGTAATAATTTTAAACGATGACTTGCACTATAAAAAGTAATTTTGTCATTATATTCATGATGTTTGCCAGAGGGGAACTGGCCCCCACAGTGAGTCTGGTTTCTCCCAAGGTTATTTTTCTCCCATTAACCAACATCATATGGAGTTTTGTGTTCCTTACCACAGGCGCCTTCAGCTTGCTCACTGGGGTTATAAATACAATTATTATTTAATTACTTATTTTTAAACACAATTCAAAATCGTATTTTATCTAATTACATATCAATGACTCATAGACATTATAGATATTACAGTTTTATCTTCTGTTAATGCCTGATCTTCTGTAAAGCTGCTTTGAAACGATGTGTGTTGTGAAAGACGCTATACAAATAAAAGTGACTTATCTTGTTTAAATCATCATTTAACAGTCGTATTAGTGTTTACAGTGTTGCGTTGTCACGGCAAGTAAGTTGTAAAATTGGAAATACCTACACAGAAAAGCTTAGTAAGCGATTTTATCACTTAAAAATCATGTAAACACGCATATCCTTAACTGAATGAGAACACGTCTTGTGGCTATACTTTTGAAACAGTGAGTATTTTAACATTTACGGATTTGCCCGATTCACTTCCATTGTAAGTGCCTCACTGGAACCCAGATT
Organism: Xyrauchen texanus; assembly: GCF_025860055.1. Classification (NCBI taxonomy): domain Eukaryota; kingdom Metazoa; phylum Chordata; class Actinopteri; order Cypriniformes; family Catostomidae; genus Xyrauchen; species Xyrauchen texanus. The sequence goes on along the minus strand of NC_068295.1, from coordinate 7,090,034 downwards.
TTATTAAATTTTTTAAGAAAAGGCTGAAGAAAAGTTAAAGGAAATTGGTAATTTAATTCACCAAAGTGGCATTCAACTGATCACAAAGTATAGTCGGGACATTACTGATGTAAAAACAGCACCATCACTATTTGAAAAAAGTCATTTTTGATCAAATCTAGACGGACCCATTTCCAGCAGCCATTACTCCAACATCTTATCCTTGTGTAATCATGATAAATTGCTAATTTGGTACTAGAAAATCACTTGCCATTACATCAAACACAGTTGAAAGCTATTTGGTTCGTTAAATGAAGATTAACATTGTCTTTGAGTTTAATTTTGAGTTGCCACAGAATGCAATAGACTGGCATGTCTTAAGGTCAATATTAGGTCAAAAATGCCAAAAGAAGATTTTATACAAAGGTGTACATTACAGTATTCAAAGACAAAGGACAACTGGCTCTAACAAGGACATTAAGAAATGTGGAAGGACAGATGTACAACTAAACAAGAGGATAAGTACATCAGAGTCTCTAGTTTGAGAAATAGACGCCTCACATGTCCTCAGCTGACAGCTTCATTGAATTCTACCCGCTCAACACCAGTTTCATGTTCAACAGTAAAGAGAAGACTCAGGGGAGCAGGCCTTATGGGAAGAATTGCAAAGAAATAGCCACTTTTGAAACATAAAAACAAAAATAAAAGGTTTGAGTGGGCAAAGAAACACAGACATTGGACAACATATAATTGGAAAAGAGTGTTATGGATCTTAACCCCATTGAGCATTTGTGGGATCAGCTAGACTGTAAGGTGTGTGAGAAGTGCCCAACAAGAAGGGTGAGGTGAAATGTCACCTGAGTATCTGGACAAACTGACAGCTAGAATGCCAATGATCTGCCAAGAATCCCTTTCTAAGAGAGTCAGTCCACTCAGCAGTCATCTTGGGCATGCATAAAAAAGTACAGATCCAATCTACTTGAACAGCCCAGCTTATAACCATGTGTGTTCTCGAGTTGACTGACATATTAAATATGCGATGTCAGGTGGTAGAGCGGATTGGCCACTAATCGCAGGGTTGCCGGATTGATTCCTGGCTCACATGACTCCACATGCTGAAGTGTCCTTGTGCAAGACACTGAACCCCAAGTTGCTCCCAATGGCAGGCTTGCACCTTCCATGGCAGCTCTGCCATCATTGGTGTGTGTGTGTGTGTGTGAATGGGTGATTGAGTCACAGTGTAAAGCGCTTTGAAAACTGCTATGGTTAAAAAAGTGCTATATAAGTGCAGACCAATTAAAAGGTGATTGGCCTTTTTACCTTTAATGTGGGACTTCCTTTTCTTCACTTACATTCATTCATTTTCCATTTCAGACTAATCAGTCTCTGTTATATCATAATTATCTTAGCAACATGCTAATGCCAAATTCTATTCAAAGTAATTTGTGTGTCGAGACTCAAGATTTAAATGACGCACAGAATTGACACCACATAGAGCATTCCAAATCAGTCAGATATGAGCTCCCCTTTCTGCTTAAAAGGCAGCTGCCTGTGGAACAGTGCCATTGTCCTTCATATATTGCTTTAAAATCCTGTTTTTGAGCTAAAAGTATTTTGGTTGAAGTGTTTCCTAGTCGACCCTGGGCATTATGGCTGATGTGAATACTAATGAGTTTGTGAGGATATAATGTCTTTATGCATCAGAATGACATCATCAGGTCTTCGGTTGCATTAGCTTTGTAAAAATACCAAAAATGATGAATGCTCAATAGAGATGTGTTTGTATGTGTGCACAAGTGTTTCTGTTTGATATAGAATCTGCTTGCTCCTCTGCCACAGTTTCTCACTCTGCATGTCTTTCACTCTTTTTAAATCCACACTAAAATCGAGTACAGAGAACGAGAAAAAGAGAGAGAGGAATGATCATTTGAAATGAAGGCTGGGTATGGGACAGATATTTTGAGTGACAGGCTGAAATGAATGGCTGTATCTGAGAGGCAGAGAGGAACGATTGGAGATACAGTGACACTAAAGCTACAGGAAGGAGGACGAAGAAATGAAGAAAATAAAAGATGAATCTTAGGAATAAAACAGTGATATAGTGTGGGAGAATTCTGAAATGTGAATATCTGTAAGCAGCGATTATTCTCACTTCTCTTGTTTTATGTTTTGGTCCACATTCTGTCTGTCTCTCTCTCTCTCTCTCTCTCTCTCTCTCTCTCTCTCACCCCCTTCACTCATTCTATTTGAGTGTCCCGTCTGTGTGAGGTCATTAAATCAGGAGGGTCAGTCAGGCAGAACACAGTGAGGTCAGATGGACAGAATAAAGAAGTTGATGGGTGCAGAAGGAGAGGAGAGTGGATTTTGGACAGGCGTTTCACATCAAGCCAAAACATTGGCTATTTGGAATGGAATTATACTGTACTGTTTAGGCTACTGAATACTGCTCAGTACTGGCAGACTGATATATCGGCCTGGCCAATATGTCTGACGATATTTGGCAATTTTGAGACATATGCGCTGGCTTGGACGATAAACAGAAGTGTTATCAACCCCTTGTGTCAATTACAATATCTAGCCAAAGCAAATGGTTAAAGTCAATGGACAATGCACAATTACTTTTTTCATATATCTGATTTTAATTCAAAGTAATATTATAAAAAAATAATTTTATGTCATCATACATTCAGTGCTCATTCAGTTAAGGATTATTTTCTACTGGCCCAGTCGGGACAGTAGTTCAGATTTTTACTGCCAAGCTTTTCACTGGCTCCACCCACCCACAAATTATAAATGTTATTTTTAGAAACATGTTTTTGTTTGTATATGCATCAAGAATAATATGTATTATTATATTGTATTATTGTATAATAGAATCTATTAACTATCCGTTAATATGTGTCATTGTATTGTATTATAATAAAATAATACACAGTATGTATTACGTATTGTTATATTATATTACATATTCAATTATATGTAACGTTATTAAAAAAGTCACGCTAAGGAAAGAATGCCCTTATTGATATTTTTGACCACACTCATCTCAGTATTTTGTTTTTGAGCTGAAAGCCTCTCCTCGTTATGTGTTATCAAGATTTTAATTGAGCACAGATGTGAATGTGACGTGTTGTTCAGAAGAACAAGCTGTTTAGTCGGTCAGTGAGGATGAACTAATAGCTGCTGCCTGCGAGTGTTTATGATGGTAACTGGCATCAGTACTGGCTGGAGCTGAAAACATAATGTGCACAGAAATCAGAGTCTTATTGATTATCCTGATATTCAGGAACGGTCCCAAAAAGTACTGTATTCACACACAAATGTGTTCATGTCATTAAACCAAGTGGCATTTGCAAACAAATAATGCTAGACATTTTCTCAGAACTAACTTCACTTTTCTAAGCCATTTTGGAGATTAGTTTTCACCAAGGGGTCTCAAGGTCATTTTTAGTGGATGTATGAAGTCAGTTCTCCTAGCAGAGTAGCCACAGGTGTAGTTTGCCACATGAACTAAATGGACAAACTAACGTTTGACAACCAGAAGATGTCAGTAGATTTAAACAGCAGTTTTGAACCATAGAATAATAATAATTCCTTACATTTATATAGTGCTTTTCTAGACATTCAAAGCACTTTACATAATAAAGGGGGAAACTCCTCAACCACTACCAGTGTCCAGCATCCACCTGGATGATGCAATGGCAGCAATTGTGTGCCAGTACGCCCACCTCACACCAGCTATTGATGGAGAGGAGTGTAGTGATGTAGCCAATTCAGGGATGGAGATTATTAGGAGGCCATGATAGATAAGGGCCAATGGGAATAATTTGGCCAGGACACCGTGGTTACACCCCTACTCTTTACGAGAAATGTCCTGGAATTTTTCATGACCACAGAGAGTCAGGACCTCGGTTTAACATCTCATCCGAAGGACTAAAAAACTGTCTATTTTTTTATCATTAAAAACCTAACAAACTTCAAACTTTTCGTTTTTTAAAAGTGTTTTTGTGCTGCCTTTTTGGTTTGATGTTATATTATCTAATGCAATTACATTCATACATTTTTATGTGTGGCTTCAGTGTCCAAAGACTTCTTGGGGACACTGTTCCTCAAATAATGTAATATAATGTACTCTAGGTTTTAATTTAAAGCAGTTCAAATAATTATTCTGGGTTCAATACAAGTTAAGCTCAACCACATAAAAAAAAAAAATATTTTTCTTTAAAAAAAGCAAAAATCGAGCTTATGTGAACGGGCCAGTTTTTGTAGGGTTTTAAGGCAGAAATGTGAAGCTTATAATTTTATAAAAGCACTTATATTAATACTTCTGTTAAAACTTGTGTATTATTTGAGCAGTAAAGTTGCTTAAATCATAATTTTCAAAGTCATATTAGGGTTTACGGCATTACGTCGTCATGGCAGTTATAAAATGGGATTTTACTTTACATATAAATGGTTAGTCAGCGATTTTATCACACTAAAATCACGTTAACACACATATTGTTTATGTCTTGTGGCTATACTTTTGAAACAGTGAATATTATAATGTTTACGGATTGGCCCCATTCACTTCCATTGTAAGTGCCTCACTGGAACTCAGATTGTTGCTTCTTATTTTTAAAGAAAAGGAAGGACAAGTCGAAAAAAAATTTGTGCTAGTGCCTCAAATGCTGTTGATTGAGCTTAACTTGTGTTGAACCTGGAATATTCCTTTAATTGCACTTATTTTCAAAATCCTGTTCATGTATATCTTCTTGTCATGTAAAAACGAGCTGGTGAGAATCAGTAAAATTTGTAGTGAGATAGGAGCTTATGAAGAACACTTACGAACGCCCTCTCCTGTTCACCCATTACTCAAAGCTGCAGTATTTGCTGTGTTCAATTACAGCCCTGCTCATAAATAATCAGACGGCGGCTGGTCATAATACCCCATTCACTGTTGGCTTTATAGCGTGACAAATCCTTGTTGTTGGTATTTATGTACAGAATACAGCTCTGGGAACATTTGTCTGTGTGTGTCCTCCAAAGAATCCTCTAAAGATTTGTTTGAGCTCTTAATCGTAAATGACACAGTTTATATGCTTCTAATGACCAAACAAGAGAAAAGATCTATAGCAATTTGTTAGGAAAAGATGAGATTGTCACTGTTTTGTTTTACACCAGTGAAATTTCGAGCAGATGCAAGTTCCTCTCAGCTCCAGCTGTGTGTGTGAAGTGTGGGTGAATCAAGGAGCTCTAAAATACCTTGAGAAAGCTATCCATTAATATTCCTATAAATTTCAATGGTGTCTTCGCGGTGAGCAGAGGATTTCCCTGAAGTATGTGATCTAGAGGCTGCCATCTTTGCTTATGGGTGCTCAGTTTTGGGAGCGGCTGTCATGCTACTGATCATTCTTCAATGGCAGCAGATAGGGGAAAATATAAGTACATTTTATACTTTTCAGAGCCCTGTAACACAATCAATGGACAAACATGAAATATAATGTAATTAAATAATTGCTATTTAATTAGTCTTTTGTTTTTTGCTACTTTTGAATGGCTGGCAGTGGAGAAACATACTGCTTGCCATTTGGTGTAGTTACAACACCTACCAGCAGGGGCTCACTGGAAAAGCTGGTGTACTGTATATTTGTGCGTTTGTGAGACATAGTTGAGGTCTGATTTTTTTGGAGAGGTAACCTTGGGAGGGACGTGAGGTAAAGGTTGTATTTTTCTTCCAGTTTGTACTGTTTCACCCATCTGCTGTCAAACAAGCTGCAAGTTTCCCTCGTCTGATGGGTTTATTGTAGCAGTGGATCTCTTCACAATACCAAAGCTGCCCTCTCTTTCTCTCTCTGTTCTCCCTGTCTCAGAATTCTGACAGTTTTGCAATGCAATAATAGAGGAAACAAACTCTCTGTGGAGAGTGGAATAAGGCAGAAAGTAAAAGAAAGAGAAGACAGAATAGCGAGAATATCAGTTTTCTCCAGCTCTCCTCTCCTCTAACAGGATATTGATTTATGCTTAATTGTCAGCAAAGTGAGCTTGTCTTGCCTGTCTCCAAATTTGTCCATACATAAAGTGAATGTAAACCTACAGCACTGATACATAATGAACATATTCGTCTGTACGTATCATTCGGTACTCTAGTACTCAGTAGTGATCTTTTCTGCAAGCATGTTTTATCTTTTGGAATTTAGACTGAAGTCATCTATTTTTCAAACATGCAGACATTTTATGTATGCATGTGCTTTGTTTTTCCTTTCTGGTTAAAAATGTGTTGGTAATACTCTATAATAACTTGCTTATAAGTTGTGGCACTCAATTGAGGGTGCAGGTTTGAATCCTGCTTGCAACATTCTCAACTCAAGGACTCAATCTGACCAATGGCAGATGGGGGGAGTGTTCATGAAACCTGTTTGAAAACAGTTATTGTTTTTGCAATTCCATTTGGTGACAGTAGTGATGCAGAAATTACACTCTTAAAGTTCAAGTACAAAGTGGCTGTAAAGTTCTTTTCAGGTTTTGTTTTGTTCCTTAAAGGTGGGTCGCTGTGAAGCGATGCCAGTCATGGTTAGTCTATCAGTGGTGGATTTCAGCTCGGTTTCAACATTACAGGACACCTGAGACGTACACACACACACACACACACACACACACACACACACACACACACACACACACACACACACACACACACACACACACACACACACACACACTCAAGAACGCTAGCCTGCTCCACTCACTCTCTCTACAGGAGAGAAGGTAGAATTAATTTAGTCCTGCAGTTAGAGAGAGAGAAATTTAAAAAAACTAAAGATTTGAGGAAAAAAAGGAGAGCACAGAGATTGAGAGAGAGAAGGAAAGACCTCACACAGTTGTGTCTGGAGGAACAGAAGAACTTGAAAGATTGTGACAGGATGAACTGTAGTGTGGCATCTCGCTGGGACCCCATACTGTCACAGTAATTACCGTCTCTACAGGTTGTCCAACACACTCTCACACATACATACAAAATCATATACACTTACATCAGAAATGTGAAAACCAGCATGTATTTACATGCAGATACCTGCATACTAACACATACACACAGCTCAGAGTTGTCATTTGTGTCCTAATGTTTTTGGAGGCTGGAGGTGAGAAAGGTGTCTATGTTTGTGTTTGTCTTGCTGTTTGACTTCTGCTGTTTTTGTTGTATTATAGGTTGGCAGTCTGGCAGTAAGCGTTACACACCTGTGTGTGTATACCTGCAGAATACTGTTTTTACAATTCCATTTGGTGACTGGTGCAAAAATCACACACTTCACCTTAAGTCATATCTCAGATAGCCTAATATTAGTGTTACCAGTTGAAAGGGAAGAATACATTTACTACATTTAAATGTACTTTAAAAGTTCGATTTTAGTCTGAATTAAACAGTCATTTGTCTTTTAATGGATGTCATGTAACAGACCTTGAAAATGCAATTGTATCTCCGCTTCGTCAAGCATGTATACACGCTAATCGGATCACTGTTGCCATCTGCGTTTGAGCATGTTTGCTCTGAAAGACATGTGACACGCAATGTGTATTAAAGCTAGCTTATTTGTTGTCCTTCCTTCAAGTATTTGATTATGCATCAGCCACTTTCACACATGAAACAAGGGAAGGGCATTTTCAAAAAATGTAGTAGTTGAGAACTCTAACCCACAAAGAATGAGTAATCGATTACTTGAAATATATTTTTTTTAATTCACAAACTTTACCAAGAACGGATACAAAATAAGCTAACTTAAACTTAACTTTTCTTTTGGGGGGAAAAATTTAATGAACAATATGCATTAGTAAACGTGAAAAAATTAAAAGTTAAAAGTTTAAAACTTTTGCACACCCAAAACTTACATAAAAACAATACTGACGGCATTATGGTAATGCATATATATAAACTCTGTCTACACAAAGGCCATTACATTTTTGTAATTTCATGTTATTATTCACAAAAACAAGTGGTGAAAGTTGACTTTTTATAAAATTGCCTGTGTTAAGAGTTTTAACGCACATACACATACCGGTTTGATAAACTTCCAAGTTTCTTATACCGCTTCGTAGTTTCTTTCCACCCTAAAAGCTGACCCTTTTCCATTGGTTTGCATAACTGCAACAAGAACGAAATATCAATAGAGTTTTATAAGAATCCAGATATTACAAATATTGCTAGTGCTACAATTCGCTTTGCTTTCGAAAGCACGGACACCATCATCTTCTCTCATCCAACACCTCGACGTCACACATCCACAAACCACCCACTCCCCCCCCATACCCCCCAGTGGACTCAATTGCAACTGCAAGATTTGGTGAGAGATTCAAAGGTAAAGTACAATATTCAGCACTGCTTACAGCAGGCAAATGTGAAAAGAAAAATTAATTTGTGATATTCGAGTAGTGTTTATAATAGTCAGTGCAGAATGAGTACTTGATTAGTCGATTACTCGTGCACATCCCTACATGAAACCATTTAAATTGCAGTAAAATGGCCATATTGCCTTTTCTGGTTAACGTACCACATCTGCTATTCACACATGCTATTCACAATGGCTTTTTGTCTTTTATCTGTTTTGCTACTATTCATACATCAGGATGGGATTAAGCATGTACTCTGTTCTGCTTTAAAAGTAAGACATAATGGCTTATACACTGTATGACAAACACATTTTCAACCATTTTTTAATCAAGAATTATATACCATTGTACATGGTTTCATTTCTGCAGTTAATTTATGTAGTAGCCACATTACAGTATGCAGATGGCTTTGTTGTGTTAAGAAAGTCTTTATTGTACATTTGTAATTGTGAATAATGACAAGTTATGTGCTAATGAATGTTCAACCTTTCAACTGAATTTTCGACTCTGATTCTTTAGCTGGCCTCTGAGAGAGTAAGAGGAAGAAGTGAAACTGTATGAGAAGAAGACTGAGGAAGGAAGCAGGGCTGATGATTGACAGGAAGAGATTTGCAAGGGTAAAAGAAAATGAGTGAAAGGATGTGAAAAAAGAAGACAGACCTAGACAGGAAGTTAGACAGCAATGAAAGTGTGGAGATAAATGGTGGCATTGTAAAAATGATACAGGGAAAGAGAGGTTATGCATTCATGCAGAATGTATTCAAGCTGCTTTTGTTTGGAAAGGACATTTTGAGAGTCATGCCTGTTAGTAAATATGGTGCCAGTCCCAAAATGTACCTGTGTGAATGTAACTATACACTCTACCACCCACAATCCAGTTTAGTAAATCAGTATTGAAAAACATCAATTCCAAAAAAAAAATAAAAATGGTGGAATTACTGCAATTTGCCTCTATAGAGCACAACAGTGACCGCTTTTTAGCCATTGTTGTTCTGGAAGTGTTTTTCCTATTCATTTTGTTCCATGGGGATCTCATAAAGGTCTTCATGAAAGCATTCTAAGCCATCATTTTGCTGAACAAAATTCAAAGATTCAAGCCAGTGATTTGATCAAATTTTCACATCACCAAATCAAACATGAATGAGCCTCAATACTTAACATGCAAACACAATGATTGTGACAATCATCAAACACATCATTGAGTAAAAATATGAGCTTATTTATTGCTACATGACAAATAACTGGAAGCGACAACAAACACAACAACCAGCAGCATAAAAAAGCAGCAAACAGTAAAAAAGTTAAACAGTTAGACAAGTTAGACAGTAATACTGCAATTTGCATAATTTATACATGCCACAGTGCATGCTGGAAATAAGTGAGCGTGATGTGCGTAGTTCTCTTTAGTTATATTTTTGATTTCAGCAGAATAGTTTTTCCAAGTTCAATGATTTATCACTAGTCCAGCCAACAAATTCTTGGATAATTGAGTTATTTCAACAAGATCAATCCAGGGCAGTTATATAAACCATATGAACCTAAATGATCAGATATATACAAATATTTTGCCATGACTCTGATTGGTACTCTTCAGAATTCATGGGTAGTGTAGTTATTCATCAGGAATTAGACTAGTAATTATTTTTTTTTTTAAATAAGTTGAAATAACACTTCAGCAGGAGAATATTACATTGATTAACATTGATCTCAGAGCTCAAGGTAGGTCTGTCTTCAAAGGTTTATAAGTTCATGTTAAAAATCTGTTGCACTCTATTAACACCCACAGACACCAGACGGTAAATTAACGTTTATTTTAATGTATATTTTTAATGTGCTAGAAGATGAATATAATTTTTGAATAATTGTTTTGGGGTTCTTTTTTCCACATGTACACACACTTGCATGTTGCATAAACAGTACACACGTGCATGTTTGTGTGTACTTTTTGTATGTGGACTTTCATCCATTTAAACGTTTGCCTCATTGCGGTCAGATTTTGCAGGCATATTTGCCCCATTACGTGTGCAGCCCCATTTGAGGTGGAGGAATGCCCTCAAATATCAGTGTCGAATGCACACTGATGACACTCATCTGACACTACAGAGCTAATGTGGCAAACTCCCATAATTCCATCAACACATTACTCTTTTTGTTTACTGGAGTGTAAAGGCCCTGGCACACTCACGGAAAAGTTTGAAAGAGATGAGCAATGGTATACTGTTTGTGAAAATAATTCAGACACCATCAACACTGCTGGGGAGGATTTAAACTTGAGGACTTAAAACGTTAACTAATGTGACATATAAATGTGTTAAAAATGACTTCATGCTTTATTTTATTCACAAGATATAAGTGTAGCGGAGCGGGAGGGTAGGAGGATAGGGTGGCAGCACCAGCCCATGGGGGAGAATTCTGCTGATGCTGCCATGGAAAACTAATAGATAATCGGACTACGCCACCCTGTAACTAACAGGGAAATACTAACCCAATCACAAATAGGAAAGGGCACACAGGTTCGTTGTTTCAAAACAAGAGAGCGAGAAACGTGAATACCAAAGTACAAAAATATTTTATTTATTTTAACATTAGATGAGTCAAATGTGCACTGCACGATTATTCCATAATTTAAAAGTGTATAAAAATTATGAGCACAGCAATCAGATGTGTAGTTTGTAATTGGCTTCACACACACACCCATAAAACAATATATACACTTGCTGACTACAGAGGGCTGAGGCTTACCAGGAGCAGGAAGACTAGCCAGAAACAGCAATCCCCCGATAAAGACACTTCACCCAAAAGTGTACACTCTCACTCACACAAACACAGGTGAATCAGTTGTGAATACACAGCACTCCACAGGTGACAGAGGCACTACCACCATTTAGCGGGGAACAGCTAGCCCCCTACACTGGGCCTTCAGCTCTTGAGAACACAGAAGGGATTATGAACCAAATAATCATAATAAAAAAAACAAAGAAACCAAAACTCAAAGGATTTTTATGCACAAAACAAAATATGTTAGTGTGAAGGGCAGTGGAGAGCTAATAACAAATCACCATGCTAAGACCAACAAATTTCCAAACTCTAATGATGATCTCCGTGGCTCAGGATATACACATACAGAGACCTCTCACTGTGAGAGAGAAAACAGCACTTCTGGAGACAGAGTTGACAAAGTACAAAAATGTATAACAATATAAAAAACAAAACAGCTGCGTAGTTGAGCCCTGCAGCTTCTATGCAGACAGGCACCTTCTGGTGAGCAGATTAGTTCATCTACAAAAGAACAAACAATTACAATAAGCTAATAAAATGAAACCCACACAAGTTGGAATCACCATCGTATTTAATGCGTTCACATACCAAAAGTGTTGGAGCTACAGCCATAATTACGGCCGCAAATACACAGGCTGTATACAGTATGGAACAGCTGACTGGACAAAGGCAGCAGTTGGCCAGCGGAGCTCGATACGAGCCTCGCACAAACAAACGCCATCACATACTAACGGAACTAACATTAACACAGGGTACCAGATCCAGGCAGTTAGCCTAACGTCTAACATATAAACAAAACAAACAACAACAGCACATTCCTTTGGAGCGAAAGCATCCAATGCCAAAAAGGGGGAAGCCATTAGACCATGAACCGCATCTAGACGGTATGTAGCTGCCCTAATATACCCCACGATCGCATGCTGATAGGCTATAAAAACCCACCTAATACTGAGGGGTGTGATACAATAAAATAGACAGATGTGCTGTTCTTATACACACACTGCATAATGCAAGTCGCATTAAAGTTGATATATTATGCATAAAAGGGTAAATGCATCACAGTTATACACAAATGACAAAATTAGGGGAAATAATACACTGTCTCACTACATAAGGAAAAGAAGCTGTTTTATCCACTTGATGGTGATTTTAAGTAATATACCCTCACTGAGCACTTTATTAGGAACACTATGGTAATAATAAAGTTCCAGACGTGGTCTTCTGCTGTTGTAGCCCATCTGCCTCAAAGTTTGACGTTTTGTGCATTCTGAGATGCTATTCTGCTCACTGCAATTGTACAGAGTGGTTATCTGAGTTACCATAGCCTTTCTGAATGGTTTCTGTTTTTGGCACCATTCAGACTGTTGTGCCTGAAAATCAGCAGTTAGAGAAATAATCAAAACAGCCCATCTGGGAATTAGTTGTCAACCTCATAGTTGGTGGAGCTCCAGCTCACACCTACCGATGTCATGAACCAATGGCAGTAAAAAACTGGCCAAATTTTGGACAGATTAAGTTCTAAATGACATCACACCCATTTGTTCTTCTATTTCTTCTATTGTGTTTTATGTCACAGTACCTGCATCAGGATGAGTACAGCATCACAAGAAAGCTCCAAACAGCATGTGCTCTCACATCTTCTTAACTGATGAAGAATGCAGATATGCATTCTCTTTGTGATATCAGACCTATTGTAAATTATATACTGGATAGCTAAATGTGTAGTGTGTAATTTATATGCCACTACCATATCCAAAAGAACTGCTAAAATATTGACTGTTTGAAAGTTTCCCAAACATGGATTGCCATTGGTCTCTCTTGCTCTGTCATGATGTGATGCAATCGTTGAACTGTAGACCCCAGTCCTTTGTGGGTTTCTCATTAGTAAAATGAAGTTTAAATAATAATAAAATATTTTTGCTGAGCTGGATAATACTAGTCACCCCCTGTGGGCAAGTAACCTTTTTATTTTACCTGCTACATTACAAAGAAGGCTCTCAAACTGTAATCAACCAATTTATTGCTTGAAAGCATCTTGAAAATGAATTACATTTGTTTTTCTCCCAATATCCTTAGTTAGACATGAGTGGTTTTGCAAAAAAAAAAAAAAGTAGAGAATCCATGTACTATTTTTCAGCCTAGAGGTTGTTAGTTTTGTTAACCTAATCTTTTTGACTCATATTTATACATGAAGAGAGTTGACAGAGGGCATGCACAATAACTGTGGTCTTTAGTGTCTGTTTTAACCTTCTTTGAATCCATCACAAATGTTTATTGAACAGGGCCTCATTTCCCAATAATGCTCAATCTTGGCTCTTAAAGGTATTGTTAACCCAAAAATGAAAATTCTCTTATTATTTACTTGACTTGACTTGACTTATGCCATCCCAAATGTATTGACTTTCTTCTGCAGAACACAAACGAAGATTTTTAGAGGAATACTTTTAGCTCAGTGGGTCCATACAATGCAAGTGAATTGACTCCAGTGCTTAAATATGTGTCTTCATAAGCGATAATAGGTGTGGGTGAGAAACAGAACAATATTTAAGTCACATTCTGAAAGAGAAAGTGGAGATTTATAGAAAAAGGATTGAAATATTTATCTGTTTCTCACCCAAAGTGATTGTATCACTTCAGAAGACATAGATTTAACCGCTGGAGTCAAATGGATTACTTATATGCTGACTTGGATGTGATTTTTTTTTAGCTTGAAAGGTCTGGTCACCATTCACTTGCATTGTATATACCTACAGAGTTAAATTTTGTTTTTCAAAAAATCTCTGTTTGTGTTCTGCAGAAGAATGAAAGTCATACACATCTGCATGGCTGGACTGGGAAGAGGAATCGGCCCAGGATTTTACATGGCAACTGGCAAAAAATTGGTGTGTGGGTGGGAGGGCTGGGGGTTCGCTGTCCTTTTCTACATATCGCGGCACTGTTTTGTGCTCCGTTCTGCATAACGAGGAATTTTTGCTTATCACGGCCCATTCGGCATGTCTCGCGGCTGACCCACCGGCCCACTCGGTTCTCCCGCTGGCCAGTCCGCCCCTGATCGGCCCCAAAGTGCGTTGGCCCACCGGGAAAATGCCGGTATGCCAGATTGCCAGTCCAGCCCACATCTGACAAATGATAATATAATTTTTATTTTTGGGTGAACTATCCCTTTAAGAGCTTTTCTAAGTGCAAAGTTGTGAACATTCTTTCCTTTTTCATGTGCGTTTCCCAAACCTACACTTTGCAATGATACACTTTAAGTGCTTCTTAAGAGTTGCTGTCCTTGTGTGACTGCGGAAATCATAGCTCAGTGTGTAACTTTATAAATACATTATAATTTACATTCCTGGAATAATCAAAGCTATACTCATTCCTTAAATAATCAAGCTAATTAACTGCACTGCTTTGTTGTTCATCATGTGTGTTTGCAATGCTTCATCAATTCATGTGTGGGTCGAGGTATATATACAGCTCTGGAAAATATAATAAAATAAGTGACCAATATTTTATAGGTATGTGTTTGAGTAAAATGAACATTTTTATTTTATAAAGTACTTTCTTCCAAATTCCAAATAAATATATTTTCATTTAGAGCATTTATTTGCAGACAATTACAGCTGGTCAAAATAACAAAAAGATGCAGTGTTTTCGAGAACTTGAATAATGGCAAGAAAACAAGTTCATATTCATTTTTAAACAATACAATTCTAATGTTTTAATTTAGGAAGAGTTCAGAAATCAATATTTGGTGGAATAACCCTGATTTTCAATCACAGCTTTCATGCATCTTAACATGCTCACTACCAGTCTCTTGGGCAAGGAGAAAGAAGGAACCGGCTGAACATTAAACTTAAAACAAACGTAAACAAACACATATGCAACGCAGCCATGTGCGTCTCTCTCTCTCTCGAACCGGCGTCTCCGGCTGCCCTTTATCTCGCTCTCCTGCTTATCAGCTGATTCAGTGCTGGTCGTGCTCCATCACGGCCCGGCCATGCACTCCTCCTCATCACAGTCTCTCTCTCTCCTCCTGCGGTCTGGACTGCCCTCTTTTCCCTTTACCAGCTCTCACTGTAACACAGAACAGCTGTTGGAGATAAGTTCCCACAGGTGCCAATCCTTACCGTTCTTCCTCTCCCGGCCTTGCTCTCCACAGACGTCACTCAGCCACGCCCACATCACCACATTTATCTCAATGGTGCTGTCGTGCACATGCAGTGTAGAAATGGCTAATTATAATGTAATCAAAGCGATCTTTATCATATCATGGCATGTTCTTCAAGTGTAATGTAGATGAATGGATGTCAAAGATCCACCAGTAGCAGCACATTTTGCACAGCATTGTTTACATGTGTATCGCCCTTTAAACCGCATTTAATAACAAGAATGCGTGACGGGGAAAATATACACATCACACCACATTTTAATGAAAAGACAAGAAACCATCTGATTACATTTATTATCAGTACCCACTATAGATTGAACGCCTCTCCAGATCGTGCTATCATAAGACAATCAACTCTAGCACATTACCCTTGGTCTTACCTTAGCTGATGGGTCTCATTTTTGCTTCTCTTCAAGAAAAGTCTTCCACCATGTCATTATTCTACAACTTCTTCAATATATTACATCACCTGCATATAACTGTATTTCTGTATAGAATGTATTCTAACAACATTATTGCGCTATTGTATATTTCTCTCTCTTTTTTTGCCACTATATATATATATATATATATATATATATATATATATATATATATATATATATATATATAAGCATGAGCATAAGGCCTATTTATTATTAATTGGTAATTATTAATTAATAACAATTGCCAAACAAACCATACGATAGTATTCAACATTGCTGTAAAACAATAATTATTTGATAAAAAAAAAAAAAAAAAAAAATATATATATATATATATATTAGATTAATATTTGCTATTAGATAATGTTAATATGTGGTTATAAATACTGTATGTATAATAATAATAAAAGAAGAAATGGGAAAATAGTTTGAGATGAATTATAGCATGTCACACCCCAGGCAAATGATTAAACTGCTTGAAAGTTTATGTGAACTATACCCGTATTCACAAAATAGCATAAGCGGAATATGAAATAATTTGAATTTGTAAATTTTCCCGCTGCAGAAGCAGGTGGATTGAGCCCCACGTGACAGCCCTTTTTCTGTGGCAGTATGTTCTGCTCACTGTGGGCTGATAGAAGGTTTATGTTGGTATGACGCCAGGGAACTCTGTGTATTATATCACTTAGGAAACTGCAAGACGCCAAATGAAAACAAATGTGACTATTTCTCCATTCTCCAGCTCCCTATTTCTCCTTCTCTATTTTGTCTCTCTTCTGTTTCTCTCGAAATCCAATTCTCTGCCAAGGTTGTTGCTCAAATTCCGCACCAGGGATTGCCATGCTAACCAAAATATTATCATATGCAGCCTGCTCATTTCATTTTGTTGAAATGTTCATGTATTTTTGTCGCATAAATTTCCCTCTGCTGAGTCTGCAGGGACAAACACAAGATGTGTGCTTTTCCAGTTTGACTTTAATTTGCTTAGCTGAAAACAAACACCCATGATGTCAAACACTCAGCGTAGAAAACAAAATCAACATTCAGATTTTTTTAGACTCGTATCATTCATTTAAGGGCAGAGCCTATCCAAAAGTCATGTTTGGAAATGCAATGTGAAAACACAATTGTGGGATGGATGAATAAGAACATTTTTGTGCATTGGACAACACTGGTCACGCAATAGAAAGACATGTTGTCTATTTATTGTATAGTATTTTGTGGTACATAGTCACATCAAATTTAAAATGTTCAAATTCACTACTCAAATTCACTGAATTTTTGCAGATTCTGCTGAATAACGGTGCAGGCAACAGTGAGATAGATAGTAGGTGTGCCATGGGTGAGGTAGATCCTCTGAATAATTAATCCGTCATGGACACTGAGAAGGTAGATCAAGTGTTGTAGGTCTATGTACTTTTGGCTGTTTGAAGTCGAATCGAACAGATCTAGCTTTGTCCAGCATGCATACACGTTAAAGGAATAGATCACACAAAAATGATAATTCTCTCAGCAACTTCTCACCTATATGCCATCTCAAACTTGTATAACTTTCTTTGTATGGATGTTTGATGTGTTTTTGTCCATATAATGTAAGTCAATGGGGTTCAAATGGACGCAATAGCAGTATAAATGTAATCCACATGACACTGGTGGTTTAATCCACATCAAATTCAGTCAAAAACTCACACACATCATTCAAGAAGTCTTTTTGTTCAGCAGAATAAAGAAAGACGGAGTTTGAGATGGCAAGAGAGTGAATAAATAATGAGAGAATTATCATCTTTGGTCAAAGTATTCCATTAATTGGACCACAACTGGCCTTAGTTTTGTGCACATTTACATGCAGAAAGACAGTGTGCGATGTACATGGGGTCCTATGATTTCTGGCATGCAGAAAACATGGATGGAATCCAGTCATAACAAAACGAATTAACTGTTAATCCAGAATGAAATGGAATTTGACATATTTGGGATAAAATGAATGTATTAATGCTCAATTAATAAAATTCAAATTGTGATTTGTCCTAGTTTGATGATTAAACTACAAAATGCTGATATTTGAATAAATTATTATACAGTCTGAATGTGCTTCACGCTTTAAAGGGAATATGCGAAGGTGGCCACTAATACACTGATAATATACATCAAAAGCATAAGCATCATGTGCACTTTGTGTTTGTATTAGATTATAGAGAGTAGGGCATACATCAAGCTTGAAGTGCCCAGCACATGCAGAATATAAATATATCTAATTAAATGGCAGCCATTTCCGAAGGTGTGAAGCTGTCGTCAGAAACATACCAACTCAAATAGCTGAATTCGGCTTTCCGCCAATATGAAAGCTCAAATTTAACTAGATTTGTGAAATTGAAGAAATTGCGGCAGAAAATCTGCTACTACGGTATAGTAAAATGCTGAGGTGTATAGCAACGAAGTACAAGTACTTTGTTATTGTACTAAAGTATAGTTTTTAAAATGTTCTACTTTATTGATGTCACGACCAGCTCGTTTCAAGCCATAACATAAAAGCGGGGTCAGACAACGAAGTCTTATAAATTCAAATGGTTTAATTTTAATTAAACAAATACCACAACAACCAATAAATAATAAACATGAGTCTAGAGATAATGAAGGAAATCAAGGAGTTAACAAAAAATATAACTATAACAAAATCTTTATGCTACATGATATAAGAAAAGAAAAACAAGGAAAGTGTCAATGAGGTCTTACATACTGGACCAGCCACTCCTAAGAAACAAATTACCCCAGCCAGCCTCTTCCCCAAATAACCCAAAACACTCTTATACTTTTAATAATTATCAATTAACATGGGGAGAACCCATCACAAACTCTCATGCTCTGCTCTAACAGAAATCAAGAGGAGACTCAGTGTCGTCACAATTGAGTATAAATATTTATTTGCACTTTTACTTTCACTTTACAACATTTTGAAGAGAATATGTATACATTTTTCCAGACCTTTCGTAACTTTTGCGACTGAACACAGCAAGCAAATAGCAGCTGTATGTGTAAAAATTCATGCTGATTGGCGATAGTGATGTGTGATTCGTTAAAAAAATCAAAAGAGTCGAATCTTTTTTAAATTGATTCATTTGAACTAAACAAAAAGATTCAAAAAGCGGTCTGAACTATTCGTTTTGCGAATAACGAATCTGAATCAAAATCACAAGCAAAGCGCGCGCCAGAATTGCGTGTTGTCTCTCCTCGGAGGAGATTATTTTTTTTTTTTTTGACTAATTAATTTGATAAGTTTAGGCTTAAACGTTATGAAAGCTGTGAAATAATGAAGTTGTGCCTCCCGCCTTTCCAGGAGACCTGTTCATATAAAAGTCAATCACATGCTTTTACATTTTACATTTAAACAAGGTAATGTCCAACAATATTTATTTTTATATTTACTCGTGAGCAAAACTAGTTTTCTGGTGGATGCTAAAGTGTTATATTTGCTTTGTAGCATATTTATGCTACCGTATGTTCTTACTAGAGTTTTCTGGATGGTTGCTAGAGTATGCTATGCAGTTGTCAAGGTGATCTCTGCTGTGTGTTTGGGGCATTGCTACAGTATGTGGTTTCCAGGTTGTTACTATGCTGTTGATAAGTTGTTTTCTTTGTTTTTTGCAAATTGCTCTGCAGTTTACTGGGTGTTTTGGGTGGTTGTCAAGTTGTTGCTATGCTGTTAAGTTATTTTAACAGTGTTTCAGCACATTGCTATGCAGTTGCCAGGGTGTTCTGGGTGGTTGTCAGGTTGTTGCAATGCTGTTAAGTTATTTTAACTGTGTTTCAGCTCATTGCTATGCAGTTTCCAGGGTGTTCTGCGTGGTTATCAGGTTGTTGCAATGTTGTTAAGTTGTTTTAACTGTGTTTCAGCACATTGCTATACAGTTGCCAGGGTGTTCTTGGTGGTTGTCAGGTTGTTTTATGCGGTTGTAAAGTTGTTTTAACTGTGTTTCAGCACATTGCTACCCAGTTGCTGGGGTGTTCTGGGTGGTTGTCAGGTTGTTGCTATGCTGTTAAGTTGTTTTAACTGTGTTTCAGCACATTGCTATGCAGTTGCCGGGGTGTTCTGGGTGGTTGTCAGGTTGTTTCTATGCTGTTGTGAAGTTGTTTTAACTGTGTTCCAGCACATTGCTACGCAGTTGCTGGGGTGTTCTGGGTGGTTGTCAGGTTGTTGCTATGCTGTTAAGTTGTTTTAACTGTGTTCCAGCACATTGCTACGCAGTTGCTGGGGTGTTCTGGGTGGTTGTCAGGTTGTTGCTATGCTGTTAAGTTGTTTTAACTGTGTTTCAGCACATTGCTATGCAGTTGTCGGGGTGTTCTGGGTGGTTGTCAGGTTGTTGCTATGCTGTTAAGTTGTTTTAACTGTGTTTCAGCACATTGCTTTGCAGTTGCCAGGGTGTTCTGGTTTGTTGCTTATTGACCCAAATGAAGAGCCCACCCCCACAAGTCTCTGTTCTGGTCACTAATACGACTCAACTCCCCCCTTCAGTGTTCCAATTTTTATGGACTGTGGTGTTCATTTACACACATCCCATAAATATTAGCATTCTGATTTGATTTGATCATTAAAGTGATTTTCTTAACCTCATTCGATCCAAGATATGTATGACTTTCATTTTGTTTCTTGCAGAACATAAACTAAAAAAGATTTTCAGAAGAATATTGCTGTTATTTTCAATGTAAGTGAATTGTGGCCAGATCTTTGAAGCTCAAAAAAGCACATAAATGCAGCATAAGAGTAATCCCTAAGACTCCAGTGGTTTCAACCGATGTCTTCTGAACAGATCCAATTGGTTTTAGGTGAGAATAGACCAAAATCGAACTCCTTTTTTGATTATAAATCTTGACATTAGAAGTCTCCTTGGCGATCAGGATTTCAAGCTCGATTACACATCCTATAGCGCCATCTTAGGCTCTGCGCATGCATCAAGCACTAGAAAGTGAAATCAAGCTTGAAATCATGATCGTGCCTAGAGATTGCAATGGCAAGATATTCAGTAAAAATGAGTTACAATTTGGTTTGTTCTCACCCAAAATCAACTGAATCGCTTCAGATGACATGGATTTAACCAATGTAGTAGTAAGGATAATTTATGCTCCCTTAATGTGCTTTTTCTAGCTTGAAATGACTGGCCACCATTCACTTGCATTGAATTGACCTATTAAGCTGAAATATTCTTCTAAAAATCTTTGTATGTGTTCTGCAGATGAAAGAAAGTCAAACACATTTGGGATGGCATGAGGGCGAGTAAATGATGAGCACCACCATTCAAATAAGTTGTCATGGGTTTAATGAAATGTTCTGTAATTTATACTTAAGTACATTTATTATCAGTTCCTTTAAAAATTTTACTCGAATCATTTCCCATGAGCTACTTTAACTTTTACTTGAATCAGTTTCCATGAAGGTAACTTTACTTTTACTTAAGTATGACAAATAGATACTTTATACAACACTGGTAAAATGTTATATTCAGTGTAGTAGTAAATGATAATAATAATTAAATAATAATGACATTGCTTAAATATAATATCTCACAAGCAAGACTGCTGTTGTACTGAATATAATATTTATTTTATTTTCATAAATGCTATAATTAATACTGTGATGCTCTGCTATGCAGCACACAAACACACACACACACGCACACAAAAAACTACAATATTGTGTTTTGGATTGTGCTGTGAGGATCTGTATAGAAGCACTTAATTTAATAAAAAGATTGTAAAAGTATTTTGGAAAATATTTTTTTCTTCATGTGATTAATCTTTTTATGAATTATTAATTAATATATTTATTTTATTATAAATTATATATATATATATATATATATATATATATATATATATATATATATATATATATATATATATATATATTATTTTTTTTACTTTAAAAACATGGAATGCAGGGGGCCTGGTTAGCTCAGCGAGTATTGATGCTGACTACCACCCCTTATGTTGTGAGTTCGAATCCAGGGTGTGCTGAGTGACTCCAGCCAGGTCTCCTAAGCAACCAAATTGGCCCGGTTGCTAGGAAGGGTAGATTCACATGGGGTAACTTCCTCGCGGTAGCGATTAGTGAGGAATTGGGGAACATGGTAATTTGTGTGTGGAGAGTAGCATGAGGCTCCACATGCTGTGAGTCTCTGCGGTGTCATGCACAACGAGCCACGAGATAAGATGCACGGCTTGACGGTCTCAGAAGCGGTGGCAACTGAGACTTGTCCTCCACCACCCTGACTGAGAGTAACCGTGCCACCACGAGGACCTAGTAAGTAGTGGGTATTAGGCTTTCCAAATTGGGGAGAAAAGGGGATTAAAAGAAAAAGAAAAAGAAACGGAAAATAGAATTTGAGAAAAAATAAAATGGAATTTGGAAAATAAATAAAACAGATTTCATAGGGCCCTACGAACATTTAAAGGGGACCTATAATGCAAAATTCTTTTTTACATGGTGTTTGAACATAAATGTGTGTTGGCAGTGTACTGTATGTACACAACCACCCTATTATGATAAAAATCCACCCAGTCCTTTTTTTAATCCCCATTAATCATAAGCACTGTCTCAGAACAAGCCGTTTGCAGGTTCTGTACAAAGTGACGTCACTTTGTACAGGACCTGCACACGACGGTTGACGGCACTGCCGTTAATAAGTGAACATTACACAACATGTTCAACATGTTTGTTTGTGTATTGTTTGTGTATTTGATAAATACATTTATCAAATTACCATTCGGAAACTTCCTGGTTCGTTCTCAAAGTTGTTGCTTCTGACGGAGTCTCTCCCTCATCAGTGTCTGACTCCGGTTCAAACATATTGGGCTGAACACCACTATTTTCGCTGTCAGTAATATTGCTTATGATGTCTAGTTATCCGAAGCAGAGATGTTAATGTTAAAACTCCGCCCGTCTGGATACGGGGTGGGGAGCACCAGCTTGCATTTAAAGACACACACACAAAAACAGCTTGTTTTTATTCCCACCCAAATATTGGCATTTTCTACATGGTATAATAAACAGACACATTCTGGGGACTCCACATTATCTGGGGAAAAGGGGCATAATAGGTACCCTTTAACACTTCCTTAGCCGACGTCCTTACCTGAAATATTCGATTACACAATGTGCCATGTCTTAGACCAACAGATGAAGTCCGTATCTCAGCTATGCTAAAACCTGCTTTAGCTTGATTGTAACTGCGCGTGTAAACAGACTGAATGTTATTTCCAGTCTTGGAGAAGTAATGGAAATTGATTTAATCTTAAAAACCATGGACAGATAATACACATTTTTATAGTTATCTTTTCTATGCATATTTAATAAGCAGAGCATATTGCCCTTTGTGAGTGCTTGTGTAGAGTAAAATTGGCAAGCAAGCTACCAACCATGATAACATCGGTCAGTCTGTTAAGGATAATTGCCTGTTATTCATAAGACAGCAAATGTTACTTGCTATGGGGTGCAAAGTGATTTTCCTCAAGGGTTTTAAATCTATTAAGTTCAATTAAGTATTGGTACATGCACATCTCATATAAACTGAAATCTCCAAATCTCCTTAAAATTATCAGTAAAAATCTTGATGCAATATTCCCACTGGAAAGTCATTGAAATTCACTGGTCAGAACGTTTTGTAACCTTGTTTCTGATATACAGTGTGCGCAAAGTAAAAGTTACTACTTTCCACTTTATGTAAACCTGTGTCTGAATATAGTCAGACACATGATTTGATGTATTATTGATCTACTCTATAAAATAATCAATTATTATTAACCTAATATTAATCAAGAACCGAAATCTTGCCTATCGCTCCACCGGGAGATCCATGCTTTACGATGGGAGTGCTAGAAGTGCTTCGTGTTCTCATTATGGAATTACATCCGAAGAAGCTGGGCTGAGCTTTATCTCATCTCTGACCCTGCGGACATCTTTAATAGCACAGTATTACCAGTAAATACCAGCAAAACAAACAAGTTCAGCCAATCCCAGCTCGGTAATTAGCCTAATTAAACAGAGGTTGTGCACACCGTGATTATACATCATTAATTTCGACCTTACAGTTTCTGTAATTAAGTCGCATGTCACATCAGCTCCCTTGTAAATATCATTTGCACTCCTCTCACTCAGACATTAATTAATTTATTTCATTTAGTTATTTTTTCGTCAGAGAGTGAAAGAGAGGTGCCGGCTAGATGATAAGCAGCACACGTGTCTCAGTTAGCTTCTAATGTGTGTGAGTGGTTCACTCTCTTGGAATTCCTTGTCGAGTGAACCCTCCCCCTCACTGGAGCGAGTGTAAAACTATTCTTCATTTTAATGCATAAATTATATGCTTATTTAATCATTAATACTGTTGATATAATACTCCTCTCCTCATTTTCGTCATTTCGTCAATTCAAAAAGTCACAAAGAGAGACTTCGTAAATTGCATTTAGCATGCAAAATATTTGGTAGGCGAACTTTTTCGAGGAAATGCATTTAACACAATATTGTTGGTTGATATTTGTTGTAATTTTGAAAATAGGTTTTTACTGGAAGCAAGACAACAATACTGGGAACAAAAGAACAAAATGTCATAAAATCACATTGAAATAATGTGTGTTTGTGTGCCACAGGTGTTGGTTGGAGATGACTTGGCGTGAAGGTTCTGGAGGCAAGATGAATTTGGTCAAGTTGCTTCTCTCCTTATTGCTGCTTCATACACTTTGTGAAGGTAACCACACACTCACAGATGTTTTTTCATTATCTCTCTCACAGGTCAAATGTGTCTCACAGACTTTCAGATTCAAACTCTGATTTTGCTGAGCTCTTCTGTCCCTCTTCTTTCACTCTCATCGGTTTCTCTCATTCGTACAGCTTCCTCTCATTACCTCTTTCTTTCCTCCCTGTTGTCCTTCTTTTTTCCGACATCTCACTCCATCACTGCTCTTGCATGCCTGTCTATCATTCCTCACTGTGTGCGTGTGTTGCTGTGAATGATGTCTGGTATAAGAGCAGGACACCTCCAATCTACCACGGCACGTTTAACAACATGGTGTCACTGCCTGTTAACATCAGGCCAGAGGAGTTTATAATTCACTCCCCTCTTGTCCCTCTTACTGCATGTGGCCTTTTCTTTTGCTGAAACTCTCTCAATCATTTACACACTGTATCTTTCTTCATCTACCCCTCTCTCGTTCTCTCTGTGTCTCTCATTGGTCCAGTGGGAGCTGTGCTCTCATAGTTATTAAGCTGTCTGCGATTGGTTAAGGGATTTGTGGGTTAAATGAAAGCGAGGTAAATTAAGGTGGGAGTTTGATCCCTGTTCAGCCCTGAACACCTCGGCACAGAGAGAGAATGCTTAAAGGGATAGACAAAAAGCACCTTAGAAGTAGTCTACAGTACACAACTTTTACAAGACTTTTGATGCAATAAGACAGCTTGGTCTGAGAAACAGACTGAAAATTTTAGTAATTTTTCACTGATAACAAATTGAGCAGACTTTGAATATATTGCACGGATTGATTCAGGATGCGTTCTTATGTTAGAAAATGGCTAGATGGAGCAGCTTTAACAGAATCACATTTATAGGCATGTTTGTATACACTCGGTACACATGTCCATACACTGTATTCTGTATACAGGGCTTTTCCTGCATTGAAAATTTTTCGGTGGACACGCAAGCAAAATGTAGTCCCGGCAAAACAAAATTAATGTTTTGTTTTTGATAATTTCATCAAAAACAAAACATGGTTAGCTTATAACAGTCACTGTTACTGTAATATTATTATAGAAAAAAATATTTTCTGCAAAAAAAAACTTTGGTTACTACAGTCTACAATATTGGTAGCACATTTGTTAACATGAGTAAATTCATTAGGTATCATTAACTAACAATGAACAAAATATTTTGATAATATTTATTAATCTTTGTTAATATTAGTTAATAAAAATACAATTGTTCATTGTATGTTTATGTTATTTCATATTGCATTAACTAATGTTAACAGATACAACCTTTTTTTAAATGTGTTCATATATGTTGAATTTAACATTAGCCGAGATTAATAAATGCTGTAAAAGTATTATTCATGGTTAGTTTATGTTAACAAATTTAACCTTATTTTAAAGTGATACCACAATAATGCAAAAGTAAAATATTTAAACTATGGTATTTGCATAGTAAAGCCATAACGCCCTTTTAGTTTTCCTGTGTTATCACTATGGATTCACTAAGAATATTGTTGTTAAAATATGGTTACTGTAGTAATACCATGGTAAATATATTGCAAAACTATTGTGAGGGCACACAAAACTTATTGCGAGGGAACACAAAACATATTGCACGGACATGCAAAACTATTTCAGAAAACAAATTCCCGCCCTGTCTAAGGACTCAAAGAAAAAATATTATGTTTTGTATTCAAAAGGTTCCATATACTAAGATGGTGAAACATAACTCATATTCAATGTAAACATGAAATGCAATGAAGTAATTATGTTATATATATTAATTACAGTAAATACAATTATGTAAACCAACTTCAAGTATGTGGATGAGGTGCGTATACTGTATATCAGTCACAACCAAAGACCATTTTTGACTCCGAAAAAAACATAATATGTGGTTGTGGAACAAAAAGATTGGGTAGATAATTAGTATAATTTTTTTAGAATGTTCATTTTTGGGTGAACTATTCCTTTAAAAGGCAAGAAGTAAGAGGTGGAATAGAAAAATACAGGATTTGTTAAAGGAAGAGAGCTAGGGTTGAGGTGTCTTCCTAATAAATGATGATGGCTGTGAGAAGACATCTGATATGACATGAGAGTTTCTGTCCGACCCCTTCATTTAAAAGATCCTCAGTCAATGTCACATCCAGAAAATCATGAAGTACAATGTGAGAACATCAGCTATTAAGCTTGTTTTAAACATCCTTTATTTACAGCATGTAAGCTACTCTGCAGTATAACTGCAATGGCAGACACACTTACGCACGTTTTACACTAGATGTGTAGCAGTGCAGATGCGGTGCGTAGGCGGAGCGGAAGCACTTGACTGTGCTTTCACATAAGTTCAAATTGCATCAACAATGGGTATGTAGTTCACCATTGGGGATGGTTTTATAGTGTGCCTTTGGCATTCTATCATCCAGATGGAGAGTACTCCATACAAGGATGAATGTGAAGCCTAAAAATGCTCTGTGGTCAGAGCAGCATGCATCCTGTACAATTACATCTTAAATCCATCAGAGAGCCAAAGGTGGCTGGATGAGGCAGAAGAAAGATGGGAAGTGCTACCACCTGTGAGAAACATGGCTGGACATTTGGGATGCAGAGAAGCCTGTGATGTGCGTGAGAGCTTTATTGTGAAATTGCTACATTTTCATATCAATCCATGTTCATTTTGACCACGAACAACGCGCTGTCACTTTAATTCAGCACGTGCAGCACAGCAAAAATTGACTCGGTGCAGAAACGATCATTGCACTGCTGCTTCTGCACCACTCCTGCAATGCATTACCGTGCTGCACCTGCGTGAGGTCCGAATGCTCTAACCTGTTAACATGGGCACTGAAAAAATATGTACTGCAGACGTACTGCAATGCATCATGTGTAAAACTGGCGTTAAGAGTTTTTATGACAGCGTGTCTTCTGCGTAACAGAGCTGCAGCTCTATCTGTAAAATACCTGGAACCAAAATTCCAAACCCCAAAGTTTAGGCTATAAACGGTTGAAATCATCTCTATTTGGCCAGACTTAATAGAAAGTTCAAAATACATATTTTTAAAACAATGAGTGACTGTGTTTCCGGTGCTACCCTTCTTTTGAATCTAAGTTGTGATCTTGCATTCTAAATGGAATACAATGACACCAAAAGTGACAGAGTACAGCAAAATAATGACAAAAGAATACATCTTTCTATTGAATTATCATTGCTGGCTTTATGCAAAAACACAGTGTGATAGTGTGATTCACAATCAAACGACTCGTTGAACCGGTTCTTTTAATGAGTAGTTTGAAAGAATCCAACTCAGTGGTTTCAAATTTGAATCAGTCTGATGAAATCTTCACTGAATTAATCAGAGTATTGTGTCACATGTCACACGTCTCATGTTAATTACATTATGGTTACTGAATCAACATTACCGAAAACTCACTAAACTGAAGTTATCAGTACTTGCAGAAATTAAGCAATAGCTGTTTTGTATACTTAAGACTTGTGAACTTAAACAGCATCTTTACTGACAGGTTGTATACATTATAACCTGCAGTTTAAAAAAAATAAACATTAGATTTTTAGTAATACATCATTTTAGTTAAAATATATCTACAGTTTAAAAAATATATGTTTATTTTATTTGTTTTCAAACTAATATGGCTCAGCAGGGGCTCCCTCACTGCAAAAACAGAATTATGTAGCAGAAACTGAGGATCCATTATCATATGGTGCTGCAAAAAAAGCTTGTATTGCAAAATATTATGTTGATAGATAGGTTTGCTGTTCATATATTTTCATATTTTTGCTGCAATAGTCAGTGTAAATGCTGTAAGCTGTTAAAATGGGTGCCTTAGATATGAGCCGCTTGCACTCTACAGATGCAAGATGTGTGAAACAGGCTTTAGAGTGTTATATTGGAACAGTTTTATAATTCAATTAAGCCCTATTAATTTCAGTATTCATTTCATTTTAATTTCAATGCATTGGGGCCATTGAAAATTTCATTAAGCAGCAATAATGAGTTGATTATTAATTCTATCATTGCAGTGTAAAGATCATAAGCAGAAGCTGGGACACATGTGGCAGAATTAGCTTTTTGGCAGGAACTCTCATTAAATCTGTGAAACAGTTTGTCACTCACCTAAAACCGAGCGTTTTAATCTCTGCCGACAGCCTGTAATGGTCCAGTAATTAACACAGGTTGACGTGTTACTCTAGATTTATTGTGGTTAGCATGTATTGGCGGATGCACAGTCGATGGCTCTCATTTTTCGCTTGGCATCTCTCCCTCTCTCACTTTCTTTGGCTCGTTCACTTGTTCAAAGCCGAGTCAAAGATGGATTCACCCTATCTAACACCAGCACTTCAAACACACACTCACATACACACTGCCTCTAGTGTGTGTTGTCTCAGTGGCTCACTACCCATGCATATGATCAAAGCTCTGATCTTCCTGACAAATCAGCTTGTCTCCTGCTGCCCCTGGAAAGAGAACACACAACACACACACACACACACACACACACACACACACATGCGCGCGCGTCTCATACACAACAAGCAAAGATGGGGAAGTGTTCACAAGTCAGAATAAAGTGTGTTGTAGTAAAATGTTGTGTACTCAAGCAGAATTTCAAAGGAGAATCTGTAAGAAACAATATTATACTGTAAAAAATGCTTTGTCAGTTAACTAAAAGGAATTTCCTGGTTCAATACAATTTTCTCCCATTTTCTTCCCAATTTGGAATGCCCAATTCCCAATGTGCTCTAAGTCCTCGTGGTGGCGCCTCAATCCGGGTGACGGAGGACGAATCTCAGTTGTCTCCGTGTCTGAGACAGTCAATCCGTGCATCTTATCGCGTGGCTTTTTGAGTGCGTTACCGCGGACTGCGCATGTGGAGGCTTCACGCTATTCTCCACAGCATCCACACACAACCCACCACGCGCCCCGCCGAGAGTGCAAACCACATTATCGCGACCATGACGAGGTTAACCCAACGTGACTCTACCCAACCTAGCAAATTGGTTGCTTAGGAAACCTGACTGGATTCAAACTTGTGACTCCAGGCGTGGTAGTCAGCGTCTTTACTTGCTGAGCTACCCAGGCCCCCATTTAACAGCATTTGTGGCATAATGTTAAATTTCCACAAAAAACTATTTTGCGGTTACTGTAAGGCACTTACAATGGAAGTGAGTGGTCTATACTAAAATAAATGTTGTTTCAAAAGTATAGCCACAAGACTTACATTACATTATACATTGTTATACACAGGATTTCAGTGTGACAAAATCTCTTGCTAAGACTGTGTAATCTGTGCAATTTTGTTGTCAAGACAACGAAACCCTGTAATCCATGACATAACTTTACATTGAAAAGGTTAGTAAGTGAATTTATCACACTAAAATAATGTTAAGAATGTTTACGTCTTGTGTAGTGTTGTCAAAAGTACCAGTACTTCGGTACCAAGCCGGTACTAAAATAAAAAGATGGAGCGATACCAGTGATTTTACAGTACCGGTAGTACCGAGCAGGCACGTGCACACATAGACATCCAAGGGGCTTTTTTAAATTATAAATAAATGAATATATATATATATATATATATATATATATATATATATATATATATATATATATATATATATATATATATATATATATATATTCCTGTTTGCTCACAGCTTTCCTGTCAAACAAATATATTTATTGAATAAAAAAATATAAATACCAGGTTGGGAGATGAGACGTCGAGGTCCGATGCCCTCACTCCCTCCCTCCGCATCTCCGCACAGCAGTGCAGCACACATCGGCACATCAGACACACAGACAGGCAGACAGGCAGGCAGCAGTCCCTCCCCGCTCCTATCCCAGTTGTGTTTTTCTTGGCTTGTGTGGAGGTGAGTCGTGATGAACAAAAGACTAAGCTACCAGTGCCTCGACTTTACATTTACATTTACATTTACATTTATGCATTTGGCAGACGCTTTTATCCAAAGTGACTTACAGAGCCCTTATTACAGGGACAATCCCCCTGGAGCAACCTGGAGTTAAGTGCCTTGCTCAAGGACACAATGGTGGTGGCTGTGGGGATCAAACCAGGGACCTTCTGATTACCAGATTACCAGTTA
The DNA here is from genome assembly GCF_025860055.1 of Xyrauchen texanus. NCBI lineage: Eukaryota > Metazoa > Chordata > Actinopteri > Cypriniformes > Catostomidae > Xyrauchen > Xyrauchen texanus. Next base: position 7,059,480 of record NC_068295.1, on the reverse strand, counting down.
TGTGCTTTTGAACACTATACCACCACCACTCCCATCATTAGACTTTACAGACTTTACAGCTAATTAGCCAAAAGAAAATGAACATGCATAACTCATGAGCTAGCTAATGTAATAAGTTAGCTAAAGTTTAGCTAAGGCAATATATCATTGCCATACAGGCTAATGTACTGTACTTAATGGAGACACTACAGGTGAATACAGTAAAATTTGTGTCTAAAAACGTCATCACAATCGCCACATAGACAAATTAGGTGTTAACTAATTAAAATGCACTAATTTCCATACATTTGACAAGGCACTGCAGGTGAATAGGTTAAACAAAATAACTAAAGCATATCACCACAGCACTTCCCCAGTTAATGACTTACATCAAGAGTCTTTTCCCCTGAAATGTTATGATTAAATATGCAGATTAGCTTGTTTTGGTTTAGAAGAAATCTACAGATGCAAACAGACGGAGGGTAGTAGGCTTAAAACAAACACCATCTAACTGTGTATTTTGGAGGTTTTCTTTCCATTAGAGCCACGGTTGTCAAACTGGGGTACGCGTACCCCCAGGGGTACGTGGACTGATTTCAGGGGGTACGCGAAAGAATATCTAAGGGACTGTTCGTTTTTTATTTAAGGGGCTACTGGAGGAGTTTTGAGATCTGTAGTCAAAAAAGACTTGACCCTCCCTTCGCCAGCAATAATTTTTTCTATAACCCTCCAAAATGATTGTGAAAAAAGGCATGACCCTCCCCGATAATTTATTGATTACTTCTGTACTGGTTTGCGCTTGGCAAAGATGTTCAGATAGCCATTGTTTTTTTTACAACCAAACGACTCAACTCCTGCTTTCTCATCTTACTAGGGCTGTAATGATAGACCAAACCTACAATTCGGTTCGTATCACGATTTTTGATTTTAGATTTGAAAAAAATCATGTTTTCGATGCTGATGCAGTGGAATACCGCCCCCGCTGCCCCGATTCTCCGGCCAACCTCCCGCTCCATTGTCCCCTCACTCGTGAACAAGACCCCGAGGTACTTGAACTCCTTCACTTGGGGCAAAACCTCATATATTTCCCCTTATTTCCCTCATATTAAATATAAAACGCATGTGTATATTAAATGCATTTTCTGAGAATTTATATTTCAAGTTTTGTCACGTCCATAACGCTGGAATTGCCCAATTTTAAAGAATTTATCCTCAACTAGTTTTTTGGCGTAGGTCTACGTATTTTATTATATTAACTTCTACTAATAGTAATTAAAAAATGTGGTAGCCCTACATCTAACACATCACACTCCACTGTTATGGTGGCAATTTCAGTAGATTTACTCACTAACATTGTTGTGGAAACACAATAAGAATGGAAACTAACATATGGTAGTATCGTGCTACAGCGCACATATCAGCTACAGTTCTGGGTCCTCAGTCCCAATACTATAAAACTCGACGTAGCCTACGTTCACTTCACATGTTAATGCAGCGGTAGAGTTACACTCACATGACACTGCACTTATTCGCAATCACAAAAGTTCATTATTTGCTCGTGCTTTAAAGCTTTGCCGGGTAAACATTTCATTGGCGTTCTGATCTGACATGATCGCACTTTTTCTATTAACAAAATATTCGAGAGTGGAGATTGGGTTCATTTCTGTTTAAAATCATTATATTCAGCACATTTGTATCATATGTTGACTTTTGATGAGATTTGTATAATATTTTTATGATTCTATTCACTATTCTCGACAAAATTGATAAAAATAAATATTATTAAATAAAAAAAAACTTGTTAACAATTGGTGGTGTTGGGGGTACTCCGGAAGATCTATAATGTCTCAGGGGGTACATGCCTGTTAAAAGTTTGGGAACCACTGCATTAGAGTAAAAGAAGACATGGAAGCAAAATAGAGCAAAATCTCAATATTTTGTAGAAATGAGTATGAGGGAATTAAAATATATTAAGGATTCAGAGTTATTATTTTATATATTATTATATATGTTATATATTTAACGTTTTGTTTAAAAAAAATTTTAAACAAATAATTATGAGAAGTGCCCTTTTTTTCCATTGAGCCCCTGCCCCTCAAATTAAAATCGTGATATGTGGTTATTAAACCTCGAAATGCTGCAATCCTAGTCTGTATGAGCTGCATGAGCTTTAAATGAATGTGTGAAGCAGGTTGTATAATTAATTTGTATAATAAATAAGTAAAAACACAGCATTTGCACATTTACGATCACACTGGGCCATTACATGTCACATTATATTCTAAATTTAAGTGCATTAGTGTTAATAATTTATTATAATAATTTGTTGTATTTGGCTGGCCCCGTGCCTTACATCCCCTGTACTGTTTGTCTTTGTTTGAAATAAAAGCATTAAGAAAAGATATCACTGTGCCATGTAGCAAACTGTTTATCCAGATTAAACTTCCATCAAATATACACATCAAAATAAAAGCATGATTCAAAATAAAAGCCTGAAATTGAAGAAATTGCAACATAAATATATTATAACTGTATAGTAAAATGTAATCCTCATTGGATAAATAATAATAATAATAATAATAATAATAATATTAAACAATTATTAATGAATAATGATTTTAAGAATAATACAAATTAAGCATTATATTACAAGCAACAGTGGCGGAGCTAGGCGGTTTCCAGGGGTGGCCGTGGCTACCATGGACCGAAGCCTGGCCACCCCATTGGCCACCCCACTCGCAATTGCTGTTTTAGTAATATTTTGGCACAATTTAGTTCTTTAGAGGTGAAATTATCTCTGTACAAATTATCCCCCCCCACCCCCAACAGTCCGACGATATAAAAATGGTGCCCGAACATTTCTGTGCCACCACAGACTGATCGCTTGCCCATACCTGGCCACCCTTTGAAAAACTCCTGGCTCCGCCCCTGACAAGCAACAGTGCTTTTGTACTGAATGAAAGTTTGTTGAAAAATGTAATGGTATGTTGATAAGTAGTTGTTCTGTTTTTTACTTGTTAAAAGTTTTTTAAAGTGTAAGGAAGATTTTTTGATTAGACACTATTTGATAATGAGATCAAATTAAACTTTAAAATATGGAATTCTGGAAAAAGGGGAGAGGGTTTTGTGGGGAAAAACATTTCAATAGGGACCTGCTTAAAAACAAAAAAGTGTTGAAGGAAACATGCATCAGAGGTGGGTAGAGTAACCAATATATTTACTCAAGTAAAAGTACAGTTACTTTTTTTACTCAAGTAGAAGTAAAGGTATTAATGTAAAAAACTGCTTGAGTAAGATTAAGAAAGTATCCAATTAAATGTTGTTATTAATACTCAAGTAGTGAGTAACTAGTTGCTTCCACATAAAACTAAATGGAGGAATACGTCCGGGAATTATTGTGGGGAATTATGACAGAGCGTTAATTTATGGTTGAACTATCACTTTAAGGATGCATTTCAAATCTGGATGAACCTGCCAATTAGAAGAGAAGTTCGGAAACCAGTTTCTAGTAATTATTATGGTGAAAAAAGTGAACAATGTCTCACAGGCACAATTATAAGCAATGCCGAATATACTGTTGCTATTTCAAAAGTCCTGATTGGATTCTTAGTTCAGTGAAGTAACAGTACACTCAATGTTGAAAGAATTTAGATAATTAGTTCTGTACACTAAGGATAAACTGCACCGTATCTCTGTTTTTGAAAGCGTGATAGGCTTATTTAGAGCTTTATTTAGGCTTACTCAGAGCTCTGTTGTCCAGGAGAAAAACGTGGCACATCTGTCAAATGCAGAAATGCTGTGCATGCGCAGACAGCTCGTACACCAGAAGTCAAGCACACAATCCTCAAAGCATAAGACATTTACACCTAATGCAGATGTTTACAACGATTTAGGAACTGATATATTACAACTATTATATAAAAATTTATAATTATAAACTGAGGTCATAAGAGCCCATAGTTGCAGAATCACCCTGAAAATGACAATGACACAGACAAGCCCACATTATCATAATTGCTAAAACTTAACATGCTGCAATTTAAATCTTGACGTATCCACTTCTCTTGGTGTAAAATGAAGGCACTGCATGACAAAACTATTCTTTTTCATGGTGTGGAGCGAAGAAAGTGTTTATTTGGTGCACTTGCTGCTGCTGCAGTGGTGGACTCGACTCCAGTGACAGAGCTTATATTTACACTTATTAAATTAAAACCAGTAATGTAACTACAGGAACGTCGCTCATTGTAACAAAGTAAAAGTTTCATTAGAAATTAACTTGAGTAAGAGTGAAAAGTACCCACCTTTAAATATTCTCATTAAAGTAATTTTTTTCCAAGAAGTTACTCAAGTAAATGTAACAGTGTAAATGTAGCACATTACTACCCACCTCTGACATGCATATCTTTTAATTTATAATTTACAATAAAATGTCATTTTAAATAGGCTTATGGGGTGTGTTCAATAGAACATTATCATATTAGCAATTGGTATCGAGAACCGTGAAATTTCACTGGTTTCAGTACCGACTGCTAACATTTTGGTACCTTGACAACTCTAGTCTTGTGACTATACTTTTAAAAATATATTTGTTTTATGTTTATAGATTGGCCCCATTCACTTCCATTGTAAATGCTTTACTTGAACAAACACTATGGTCTTAATAAAGTGCCCGATGTTGTCTTCAGCTTTTGTAGCCCATCTGCCTCACACAACAACTGACTGTTGTGTGTGAAGGAGATCCGTCTGGCACCAACAATCATGCCACATTTCAAATCACTGAGATACATTTTTTTCCCCCCATTCTGATGGTTGATGTGAACATTAACTGAAGCTCCTGACCCGTATATGCATGATTTTATGCTCTGTACTGCTGCGACTTGATTGGCTGATTAGATAATCGGATGAAGAAGAAGGTTTACAGGTGTTCCTAATAAAGTTCTCAGTGAGTGTGTACCCTTCAAAAAAATGGTTTCAATTAGAAGCAAAAGGGTTTTACAGCCTGATATAATTGAAGAATCTTTTTTATGTGTCACAAAGGACTTTCTATACTCTAGTTCTTTAGAAAACAATCAGAATTCTTAACACTGATTTTCCTCCAAAATCGCTGCCAATGTGGAGTTGACAGATTCCAACCTGGCCTGACTGTAATGTAACATTTAGAACTTTATTAATGTTGAACAAAATAAATAAAACAACAACCTTTATGCAGCAAAATAAACAAATAAATAAAAAATCTTTATAAAAAGTACCTTTTGTTTTGCTGCAGGTGCTGCAAGGAACCATTGAATAATCTTTATTTTTAAGAGTGTTGGAGTGGCTGGATGTCACTTTTAAATCACACATCCACATGCTTTTACCCACCCAGACATAGACACACATACTTGGCCCTGGTATTGATTGGAGAAGGCTCAGAGAGTGTTCGTTTGATGTGTTGATCGATGTCATCTTCTATTTGCTGTCTTATGTCGCTGCTGCTGCTGTGTGTGTTCTTCTATTAAGACCTGTGTCTCTCTCTTTCTCTTCTCCAGCCTCTAATCAGCCTCCCCGTTTCCAGAATTACTTCTTCCAGTCATACCTGCTCATCTATGAGGATACACCAGTGGGTGAGTGTCACTGCCCTACATCTGAATTCATAGAGATTTTTACTATATGTTGTAACCACACACAGGCTTGGGAGTGTTACTTTGGAAACGTGTTCCACTACATATTACATGCTGTAAAATGTAATTTGTAACGTATTCTGTTAGATTACTCAAGGTCAGTAACGTATTCTAAATATTTTGGATTACTTCTTCAGCACTGGTAGATTTCACTTGTTTTGACTATAAAAACTGCCAGTACAGTAAGACAAAATACACATGTTAAAAATACATTCTCTGAAAAACCTAAATATCTTATGCAGTGTTGTTTTTAAAACAAGATTAATCAAATTTATATTGTTTTAAGGATTGTTTAGATATTTTTACAGGAAAACAATACAAAAATTATTATCAAGAATAAGTTTTTTGCTCTAATATCAAAAGTTTTACTAGAAAAAAAAATGTATGATCCAACGTGAATTTTCTTGCAAACAAAATAAGATTGTTTCTGGTAACATGTAAATCTAAAATAGCTAGAAATAGCATTTTAGCTTAGCGTAAAACTGACAATTAATACAAGGTTTATTTCTATTTCTTGTGCTCCAAACTTACTTCAAACTTACTTCTCTGTCTGCTCGTATGAATGTAACACATCATAAGAAAGTGTTTCAGCGCTGTTCAAATGCACTTTGGATCGCATCATTTATATGTATAAATGTTTTCCATCTGAAAGGACTAAATAATAAATGAAACAAATTATAATAAAATGCAAAGTAATCTCTTCAGTAATTAAATACTTTTGAATGTATCTGTATTCTAATTACCAATGATTTAAATTGTAACTGTAGTGGAATGCAGTTACTTATATTTTGTCATTTAAATACGTATTCCAGTTACATGTATTCCGTTACTCCCCAACCCTGTCCACATGGATGTTTGGCTTTCATATAATATGCATTTTATAAAGTGCTGTAAGATGTGGCCAGTCAAATGTTTATGTGTTTATGTATTAATGTGTGTTTGTGCAAACAGTATAAGTCAGTTCATCCTCACTGTAATAAACTTCCCATCTTTATCCCTTATTCATTCTCTTCCTGTCTTAAATCCCTGTTTCCCCTTTTCCAGTCTCTAGGTCAAAGAACATGCATGTTTATTTAACCCTGTGACCTCTTGTTATCATAAGCTGCTTTTTGCACTTTTTTCTGACCCTCGGTTTCCAGTTTGACCAACTGTTTGTTATTAGCTTCAGTTTTTATCCTCTCAGTTGTTATGAACTGAATAATAAAATGCTTATTTAGAATTTCTGTATAATTGCTAGAATGAAGCACCGTTGTTGTGTTTTGGGCCTATAAAACAACTTCCCTCCCTCATAAAGACCAGTTATCTGTCCAAGACACTATTCTATCTAGAATAATTTTTTTGGAGAGTGTCACTTACATTGTTTCTGTCTCCTTGGCTTTTCATAACACTCAAATACATTGACTTTATATATTGTAAGCTTGCAAAGCTACACTTTTTGTGCATTTGATACGTTATACAGGAGATCCAGCATTAAATGTAGTAAACATAGTTTGCACAGGAACACAGAATATCATTATTAATTGAAGAAATGTTAATTATAAATTATTTATTAGAATTATTAACTCTTGTTTTTTGGGGGTTCTCAGAGACCCCAGCTGAAACATGAACATCTGGTATGAATTTTCCCATTCTTAGCTTTCCTAATTGATGTACACACTGTAGTAGTGCACTCCTCCAGCCAGTTGTTTATTTTGATTCATTTTATAAGTGTTTTTGATGTATTGGCAAACAGATGCATTGTTACCAGAAATGATAACAGTCCCATTTCTATAAAAAAATATATAGTTTTAATTAGTTCAGGAGTACTATTATTATTTTAAACATTGTCCAAATAACTATTGATTTATTTTGGAATAAAACTTTTTAATTGAAATATCTATAGACTTTTAAACACTTTCCTTAAGAGCAGTAAAGTGTCAGCTAGCAAATCCACTGCCAGCTTTGATATTACACAACATGATCTCATGAAAATTCATATGTATTCTTGCGTAAAGTGTGGTTCTAGTAAATGCACATTTACTTACGTTTTCATTGACACAGAAACGCACAATCAAATATTGAATCCGTAGAATTAATCTGTTAATTTTATTAATAAAATGCTCAATTCCATCACATTTATTTAACACATTTTCTTTATTTGACATTATAACGGTTTAATTCTGTTCTTTGTGATTTCTGGTGCCGTTTTCAACTCATTTCAAATGGTTATATCACTTTAACCAAGACTAAACTTTATAACGTTTAAATGACTTACAATTCTGTAATTGTTTAATCATTCACTAAGCATTTAATTTCGAATCAAAACATAAAATGAACCACAATAGCACAATAAAAACAATCATAAAAGTAATACATTTTATTTGTGTGCTATAGCTTAAGTCCTCAGATAGTTAATTGTGAGGAATATACCCAAATTTAAAATGGTTTGTTTCATTTCACCTTAGCGTAACTGTCAACACTTGCATTGATTTAAAAATGTAACAATTGCCCCGTCAAGAAGTGTTAAGACGCAGGTTTTACGGCAGTGATGTCAAATGCTCTTTGGCGATCACATGTTTTTGACCGATTGTGACATGCCATATTCTGTGATGTATTCGTTTGAAGAGATATGACAGCGCCTTCACGGAGATCAGCAGAACATTTTTCAGCATTTTAAAACTTAAATTTAAGTACACGATTGCAGCACAATTAGGATACATTTATCTGATGTGTTGTTGTATAATCTTCATAGATTTAACTCTGTGTTTGTGCTTAGTTTCAAGCAGCTCTTTGCTCTAACAGTCTCTGTCTTTAAGTCTGTGTGCCTGTATTTATTTCAGCATTTTTAGGGACTCTGATGATTGACAGGGCAATTTGAGAGTTTCAGGGTTTTCATCACCTTGCCGTTTTGTGTCGTGAGTTGGATTTAAAATAGGTCTATCAGGCCACTTCACTGATAGGATGCTCTCCGAACTGCAAATACACTTATGCTCATACCCCACTTATCCCAATAATCTCAGAATTCTGCCAGCCAGTCCTTTAAACTGAACGTCTCTGCAGCTAATAACTCATTACGCACTTTAACATTCTGGTTACAAACATTCTAACCTGAAGAATTAATCTCATGCAATTAATTCAGCCTGAACTGTTTAACAAACAGACTCTATTCAAAAATTGTTTTATACATTATTTCAGTGTTAATTGTGCTATATTGTTGGTGTTTGTAAACTTTATAATTTTGTAGACATTTAAGATTAAGTTTGAAACATTTTAGTATGATTTTAAGTTAATATTTAAGTTTGAAAACTCCCATTGACTTGATAGATAGAAGATTTGTTGCCAATCATTTTGATGACAGGCTTTCGCTCCAGCATTTCATAATGATCATAGCAACATTTGAGATTCTATGCAATGATATTGGTCCGCTGGTTAGTCAAGCTATGAGTGAATTGATCAGTTACATTACTTGCTTAGGCAAAGTCACGCGTCTTCATTGACGCACATGTTACTCTCCTGTTCTACCCGCTCTGTACGGGACTCGAACCGGAGTCTCCGGCATGGGAGGAGGGTGCGCTAACAAGGAGGCTAAAGGCTACAGCCCATAGTGTCAGTCGCTAGTGCACTTCTTGAGGTCAGGAGAGTGAGATTTATACACATTGCACAGCTATCTATCAGCTGGCTCCCATTACACTCACCTCCCTAAACCTCACTCCCATCCGTTTAACAAAGTTTAACTTTATGCAAATCAGGAGCGACTTTTGACAGCGACAACCAATAGGACGGAAGAGGATGTTCAGTGGAGGTCACGTCATCTGTCTCCTTTGAAATAATGGCGTAGAGTGCAGACTAGATGGAGCAGCTTAGTGATGTTTCTGTGAGCAATTTCAATGTTCTATGTTTTGTTTGTAACAACATACATGGATATAATAAAAATTGGGGTGCGTTGCGGCAGCCTCCTCTTTGGTGCCCCCCCCCAGCAAGTGCTGCCCTAGGCAACTGCCTAGTACACCCATGCCTAGAAATATTTACATTTTACATTTATTTACATTTATGCATTTGGCAGACGCTTTTATCCAAAGCGACTTACAGTGCACTTATTACAGGGACAATCCCCCCGGAGCAACCTGGATTAAGTGTCTTGCTCAAGGACACAATGGTGGTGGCTGTGGGGATCGAACCAGCAACCTTCTGATTACCAGTTATGTGCTTTAGTCCACTACACCACCACCACCCTGCACGAAATAGCACTGCATACAATGAAAATCCCTGAAATCTCTGAAATATAAGTTTGTTTTCTTGTTTATTAATTGCAATATTAATTAAAGCATCTCCTTTTTATTTCTGCACATGAAAGAAAATCATACAGGTTTACAATGACAAGAGGGTGAGTAAATCATGACAGAATGTAGCGAACACAAGTTGAGACAGTCACAATGTCGGGGAAAAACTGCTTTATTAAATAAAAGCAGGCAACAGTACAAAACAAGGGCAAATCCAGTGAAGAGTAGTCAAGGGGAGCGTGAGGTCAAAGCCGGGGAATCGGAGAATATAAAAGGGGCAAATCCAAAGAGAGAGGTCGTGGAAAGCATAGGGTCAAAGCCGGGGTAATCAGAATCAGCGAGACGGGACTAGAGGGAGCAAAAGACAGGGGAACAAGGGGAGCTGGCAAGCTAAGGGGTAAACGAGAGGAGTTTCAGAACTAGACGAGACTAGCGGGGGGCAAAGACACGGGAAACTAAATACAATAACCAACCGCAGTGAGACAAACGGGTTGTGAAATATATAGGGGCGAGTGCAGGTGTAAACAATGATAGGTGATGAGACGAGTGCAGGTGAAACTAATGTGGTGACTGAGAGCGGGCGCAGGTGTACATAATGTTCTGGCCATTGGGAGCGGGCATGTGAGCCCGAGGGGGGAGATAGTGTACGAGCGTGTGAGCTCGTAGGAGCAAAAACGAGCGTTTAAGCTCGAGCGAGCAAAACGGCGTGGTAGCCCGAGGGAGCAAAACGAGCCAGGAAGCTCGAGGGGGCGGAGCGAGGGAGCGGGGTTCGTGACACAGAATTGTCATTTTTGGGTGAACTATTCCTTGAAGCATTTAAATCTCCATTACACAATCTTTATCTTCATGACGTCATAATTGTAAATTACATTGTTTAATTTGGACATACTTTAGAAAGTTTTCTTCAGCTGTGGCACAGTATTAGCTAAAAGACAACAGGCAAAGTTTGTTTGCAAATAAATCAACATCTGTCAGTCCCCCCCTTCCTCTATCTTTCTCTTCTTTCATTGTATATCTTGTTGAGATTAATTTATGCTTATTGAGATTAATTAGGATGTGAAAAACTGTTCCCAGATTAGCATAGCTTCAGTCAGGGTTCATTTCCACCTGCAGCAGTGTCAGCATGCCCTGTGTGTCCTCTCTGCCCGGCCTGACTCTGATTGGTGGTCGGAGCTGTCAGCCATGTCTGATTGGATGACTCTGATGGCTTATTCATGGAGAGGGCGGATGATTAGACAGTGCCAATTTGTCGGAGTTATAGTTTATTTGTGGCACAGATGTCCTCGTACTGGAGGACTTCCAGAACACACACACACACACACACACACACACACACACACACATGTTGTGTTTCCATGTTTTATGGGGACTTTCCATAGACATAATGGTTTTTATACTGTACAAACTTTATATTCTATCCCCTAAACCTAACCCTACCCCTAAACCTAACCCTCACAGAAAACTTTCTGCATTTTGACATTTTCAAAAAACATAATTTAGTATGATTTATAAGCTGTTTTCCTCATGGGGACCGACAAAATGTCCCCACAAGGTCAAAAATTTCGGGTTTTACTATCCTTATGGGGACATTTGGTCCCCACAAAGTGATAAATACACGCTCACACACACACACACACACACACACACACACACACACACACGGCAACCGCAACCCAAACTCACACATTTACATAAACAATCACTTACAAACCCACACATACACACTCAGACAGACATGTCTGGAGACAATAACTTTTTTCTGTGGTGTGTATATACGCATATAAACACGTAATGCTAACAATATCTGTGTTTGTACAGGACATTTGGCACCTGCAGAATTTAATCTGAGGATACGCACTGAAATATGCCTTATACAACCTTATATCTGGGGGAGTCCGGGGGAATTTTTTTGAATTTAATTATTATTAGAATAATTATTAAAGATAATTATTAATTATGAAAATCAATAGAACATTTATTAGAATCAATGTTAGCTTTTTAATCCTTTAAATCATCAATCATCAAAGATAACCATCAATTATCAAATTCAATAGAATATTATTTATTATCAAAGATAATTATGAATGATTAAAATCAATAGAACATTGATTAGAATTAATGCTAGCTTATTGATCCTTCAAATCAACAAGCATCAAAGATAATTATCAATTATCAAAATCAATAGAAAATGAATAAGGATTAATATCGCCGGGGCACAAACCTGGCTTGAATCAGAGCACTGACATCCCCTGCCAGCCCTTGACACAGGTGCATGCAGAACAATACCAAAACACTTCTCTTTAAAGTATAACAAAGTTTATAAATGCAGTAATATTAATTAATAATCAATACAATGCAGTCAATAAACTTCCAACTTCCAACTACAAACTAAACAGTAACATGATTAGATATGGTAACAAATAAGCCTACGGTACATGAGAGGATGGGATGTGAATGTGTGTGTGTGTGTTTAAGGAGGGAAAGAGGGCACAAATGGTGGACATGACTCTCGTGGAGAGTACGTCACGCTAATGTGGGCGGAGAGACTGGTTTATGGTGTCTGCCCGTTTAACCCGTGTCTCCGTTGGTCATTAACTTAGGGACAAAGCTGACTGAGCCGAGTTATCTACTCACCAAATGTGTGTGTGCGGTTAGTACGAGAGAGAGAGAACAGGGTAACAGAACCGAAACTGGTTTTAGCATTCGTGTTTGAGAAGGCAACTGTTAGTTTAGACGCTGTGAACGACTCGAAATTCGTCCACCGTGGTTGTTGGTTCTTTAATAGATAAACTCAGTGTGCTGGTCTCTCCTGAAAATTGCGGAAATACACAACAGTCCAACATGGTTGGACGACAACTCAGCAAATCTCATTTGTGGTAACAGTAAGTTACAGTAATACATTGAGTATTATTAGCAGCAATGAGTGGACTCGGCAGTCCGTACATTTTATAAGTAATATTCTTCATACACAAGAATAAAACTCTATAATAATTTATCTCTGCCCAGACATAAACCTCTTGAGTCACTTGAGGACTCGGTTAGAATGTGTGTTGGTCCGTCGTTTGACTCCGACTCCGTTCCTCAAAGCTTGGGTGATGACTCGAGGCCGTTTCCTCGCTCAGTCGGTGGGCGGTATGGCAGCTGATTCTTGGCGGGTCTGCGGAGAAAACGGCGAAGTCAACTCGGTTGAAGAAGGAAGAGAAATATTCTTTCTTCACTTTTGCAGGCAAAAGGCTGAAGACGCGGATTGCTTGGCGGTCTCCTTTGGATCCGTTAGCGTGCTCAGTAGAACACAGAGAAATCTCAGCTCGACCACGAGATGGAGATCGTATGGCCAAAATTTTCAGGTACATACGTTACTTCATTGGGCAACGAGGCTACACCTGGGAACAGCAGAGCTGTATCTAGATGCGCCACAACGCCCAGAAAGATCTCAGAGGTTTTTATACTCCCGATGACATCATGGTTGAGGGACGCATTCTGTCGTGTGCCTCATCCAATAGGAGTTGAGAGTTCGATTCTGATGATTCTCGAAACATAGGTGTAAAGTGTGCAAGGCTTCATGGGAACTGTAGTCTGACTTGGACTTTGATTTTGGCGCGGTTGTTATCAGGCTGTATGTAGGCCTCAGTCAGGCTTTATGATGGTATGTAGGCCTGCCTTTGTCTCATATATGAGTACATGAGGCCCAACAACGCACCTCAATGAATAGCAGAACGCTGGTGTCTCGAGACACATTTTAATATTTGTTATTCTCTCTCTCTCTCTCTCTCTCTCTCATATACAGTATATATATATATATATATATATATATATATATATATAATTTTTATATTTAAAGATAACTATATATAATGATTTCATCATTATATATTGAATTATTGTTATATGAGGGGCTTTCTAAGCAAATATTTGTATATGCGAATAATTGCGATTAATTAATCGGGACACCATGTAATTAATTTGATAAAAAAATTGTAATCGATTGACAGTCCTAATATATATATATATCAGTTTTGAGCAAAATAAAACCACACTAGCCTAATGCCAGTTAGGTCACATGTTTTTTTAATATCATAAATATTATGCAATAATATAATAATATTTATTGTCATAAATGTTTATACATTTTATCAATCAGTTTTGTGATTTTTTTTTCTTCATAAATTTCATTTATTTAATTTTTTTGCTGGATTATGTTGACTAATTTAAAATAAATAGGATTTTAATATAAATTAATAATCTTTTAAATAAATAACTACTGGAATAAAAATTGTGACATCTAGCCCTGGTTTCGCCTAACCATCTTAATTCTCTGACCCCCCTCCCGTCTATCTGGAAAATTAGGGGTTGCTTATTTTTATTTTTATTTTCCAGCCCAAATCACTTTTTTCTCTTGAAAAATCTGGCAGCCCTGTTCAATAATTGCCAGTGTGTCAAAATGATATTTGACAATAATAATAATAGAATATTCATATCAATGTTATAAATATTTCAATAAATGTTGACTTTCCACAAAATGTAAATGGTTGTCTGTAATTACAGTGTAGTGTATTTTGCTGTATAATATATGGCTTACAGTAATGCTTGCCATGTTTAAAGGGGCTCTTTGAACAAATAAATACAGCTCGATGAACTATGAAAAACATGCTAAATTACCTTCCTAATCACTGCACCAACTGGGATTTACTAATGGTTTACCTTTTATTTATATACATTGCTTTATGCAGTTATTAAACAGTTTATCATAATTTCGAGTGTCTGTTCCTGTATAGGTGTTCATGAGTGTGTGCATATGTACGTATACTATTGTGTCTCACTGCAGTAGTTTATAATGCAGCCAATATATGACTCTCTCATTCTCTCTGGACTGTTCCACTGAGACGCCATGCTCACTTCCAAATTGGCAAGTGACTTAATTAGTCAATTAGCCAACCATAGCACGTGCATTCATCTGTTTAAATGACAGAATACTTCAGGCCTGTTTGGCGTTGAATAGGGCATACTGCAGATAATTATAATGTTAGTTTAACAGCAATCTGCTGTTGCCTATGAGCAAAGTTTGAAGACTTAATTTAGAGCCTCAAAATGTACAGTTTAGATGAACTGGAGGCTGTTGTTTTCACAGGCATATAAAGTGAGGTGGCCAGAGTATTGATCTTGTGGCCTTGGTCTGGAGCTCAGATAGTCTTTTTTGGATCTGGATCTTGTCTTTTACAGTTTATTCTATACTGTATGTACTTAAGGTGATAATTACCTTGACCAGCTTCATCGTTGAGTGTCTTGAGTATCTTCACCATTACAGAAAATTTGACCAAATCCCAAAAGCTGCTTGGGCCAATTTACAAAATGTCTCCATCTAAATGGATAGCCTGGATCTTGAATTTATCAGGCTTGGGTCTTGAGGTTATTTGGCAGATGTTTTAATGCAAACCTACTAAAAATGTATTCAAGTTATACATTTATTAGTTCACACACTCAAAAAATATTTTAGCCTATTTTTAAGATGTATCCATTTCAATTGAATAACTCATTTCCATCTAATTGAATTGCCTAATCTTTAACCAAATAAAAGGTATAAATCTTAATATTAATTACATTTTCTTCAAGACTATTAAATTAGATGGAAATTTGTTATTCAATTGAAATGGATACATCTTATAAATAGGCGAGAGTGTAGGTGAACTAATAAATGTATATCTTGAATTCATTTTTAGTAGCTACTTCTTAAAAATAGGCAAAACATTTTTTTGGTGTATTTCCTGGGGATCAAACCCTTGACCTTGGCATTGTTAGCACCATGCTTTACCAGTTGAGCTTAAACACTTGGTCTGGACTTTGCCCTCTTTGTCTTAGGCTTGGCCTGGGTCTCAGGGGTTCTGGTCTTAGGGGATCTGGTATTGGTAAAGACACTTACTGTGTTATTTGACAGGTTTTGCAACGAGTCTAAACTGGAGTTTGATACTCAATCTTCACTGGTCAGATTTCCAGTACAAAGTGACCTTTGATTGGTGGAATTAGGTTACCTTTCAGTCAAGCTGAGTCATTGTGATGTAATTGGTTACCGTGTGTGCCTATTCAATTGCACTAACATGACTGTGTTTGAATAGTGTTTTTGTGCTGTTTTTTGTATCTGTTCATGTCTGGGTCTGGGTAAAGCTTTCTTATGTTTATTTGTCATTTTGGATAAGAGACCTAGAAATCCATACAAATATGTTTTTCTTTGTACACATCCACTTGTTAGTTATTATAGTATTACAGAACTCTACAATTATACAAACAATTATTCTGTTAAAAAAACATGAAATTCAGTTATTCAAATAAATCATTTCTTTTTTCTTTTTAAATAGTATATTGTTTTAAATGCAGTATGTGAACAGAAGGCCTGTAATATACATTTTAAAACACAAACACACTGAAAGTGCAACACTTTTGGAAGAATGTTTGAGATCCCATATGGAGAAATTTCTCACATCAATTAGAACACCTGAAACGTTTCACACATGAAATCAAATAAAGATGATTAACACCTGCTGAATAAAGCACATTTAGCCAATTGCATGACTTTACTCTTATTTTTGCTGTGTGATAATTTAGCAGTGTATAAAAAGTGGTGAATTCAGGGAAAGTTTAGTGTGTATTTAACTAAAGTGCATTGTCAAAATCATTTTAATCTACTTTACTGTGATTTACTTTTTTGTTCACTCAGTCTCAACAGCAATAAAATGCCACTTTATTTTTAATTTAATTTATTTTGAGCATTATAAAACATAGTTTTGCCCTTAATATCTGATTGAATGTGCTGTGTTACAAGCTGTTGTAAAATGAGTTTCTTACTGATACTATTAAAAATGGTTAGCTAATTTAACACTCAGTTTTCTGTGATTAATCGTGATTAATAATTGTACATTAAAAGAAACATTAAAATGTTATCATAAATATTTTTTTTTTATACTTTGTCTCAAAGAACTTGCAAGGTGTTGGTTAGTCCTTAATTTTAATGATTTAAATATTTAAGCCTACATGTTAAAATGCTTGTTTTTTTGCGGATAGAGTTAGACCCATGTTCCCATGTATAAATCTTTGATAAAGTATATGCAAACATGCCATAAAAATGATGGACATGCTGTAATTAAAAGTTGGGCGAAATATTCTGCCATTTTTCAGTGGATTTTAAATAATAGGATCAAATGTGCAGACTCAATTCATATCAAGCTTTATTGGCGAGATAAACCTAAGTGTACATTGCCAATGCATTTTTAGACATTTTATACATCAGATGTAAAACAAATTGAAAGATGTTGTTTCATTTGCTGAAATTTTAAATCTCAAAACTTTATTTTCTCTGGCTGCCGTTCAGTCTCTATCGCACACGTTGGATCTGTCACCTGGTTTCGCTTTTGACGCTGGTTCAGATGACAGAAAGTGAGCATTTTTGGGCAATAGAAAGAGATTTAGCATCTTACCCATATCTCTCCCACATCTGACTCACCACTTTTTTAGGTGAAGTCTCCATTCTCCATGTATCCAGGACATGTGTTGCACTTAATGAATAAGGATGCACTGCACCACACAATCAGTTTCTGTGCTAGGATGTGTAGTCGAGTCAAGCGTGTACCTCCCGAAAATGTATATATACCAATTTTAGCCACAGGAAGTGGGGAAAAACATTAGTGAATTTCAGTAAGCCTTTTATAATGACTGTTTTTAACATTCAGCCTCTTGTGGCTTATAGCTTTATTATCATTTACAGGAGCCCAGGCTGTTTTTTTCAGGTTGCCAAACTAAACCTTCATATCTGAGAAAGTTGATTGTGTCTGAGCCAATGATTGATTGTTAACACTTTAAATTTAGAGAGAAATGTGAGAGTTTGGTGTGCAAGGCTGCATTTCCACACAATAATTCATCCATGGAATTCAATTTAGTCATTAGGAAGTCTACATAGAAATGTATAACACTGTGGTGCGCTTTTCAAAACTAGTTGAATAAAAAAAAGAGATGATTCCTACCTTTTGAAAAGACAATCACTCCAAAGCTATAGTGAGTTATTTGAATGAAAGGAAATGTATTTTTTCTATCTGAACTTAGTGGAAAGCTCTCCTTTGAGCAGTCCTGCTCTCCCAAATGTAAATGACTTTGCGATTGACAGCTAAATAAGTGGTCTGGTTAAACAGTTAATTTCTTCGAGCTTAGAGCAATGATTTCAGTTTTAACGGCCTCAGGTATGGCATGGCAGTGTGTGTGTGTGTGTGTGTGTGTGTGTGTGCACAATCTAATTTAAAAGTTGATTTAAACAGTGGTTTGTGTGTGGGAACCTTACCTTGGACAAACTTATATTTGATGATGAAGAAAGTGATTTATTTAACTGCTGAATGATGTGCTGGTGTGGATCATGTTTATGCAGTGTTGTGACAGGATAATGGTTAATTTGTAGAGTAATTGTTCTTATTGGCAAATTACTTTAATTAGTTGATGACTTTCGTTCTTCTGTGGGAGACAAAAGGAGATATTTTGTAGAATGTCAAATGTTCAGAATGTTCAAACATGGCAAACATTTGATGTCTTTTTCGTCATTCATCATTGGTTATGGCAGAAGGGAAGTTTTTCATTAAATAAAGACTTAAAGAAATAGTTCACCCAAAAATGATAATTCTTTGATCAATTACTCAATCATAATGACTTATGACTTTCTTTCTTTAATGAGTAGATCTAAAACTTTCAAGCTTAACAACATAAAGGCAACTTATAGGACTAAAAGTAATCTATAGGACTTGAGTGGTTTAATCCTTGTCTTCTAAAGCGATATAATAGCGTTGGCAGAAAAGCAAAGCAAATATTCAGTTCAGTTCATTCAACAAAATACTTCACTTCCATCCAACTCTTTTTATGCATGCTTATGAGAGAAGCTTGTTCTTGCGTTCTCGTGGTTGACAGATGCGTGTTTGTATGTTCAGATGCGTGTGCGATACAAGCATGCACGTGTCAAGAACGAAGGTGCTTGAACTAGCTTCTCTCATGAATATGCATATAAGAGCTGGGTGTAAGTGAAGTGTTTTAGTGAGTTAGGATTGAATTTCTGCTTTTTTGCTCACCCAAAATGATTGTATCGCTTAAGAAGACTTTGATTAAACGACTTTATTTGAGTACGGATAATTTTTATGCTGCCTGTATGTCCTTTATAGGTTTTCTGGACACCATTGACTTGCATTGTATGGGCAAAAACACCTCATACATCCTTCAACAAAATCTTCATTTGTGTTCTGCAGAATAAAGAATGTCACATAAGTTTGAAACCGCATGAGGGTGAACTTTTCCTTAAAATATCGGAGTGCCTCGCACAGCTGTATGGATTTATTTAATGGTGCTTTTTGCCATTTGCTGTTGCTCAACCATATTAAGGTCAACATGAAAGTAAAATTGACCCTATTTACTTAATGGATGTTCCTAGTCTTTATTGGCCACAATTCATCAGTGCACGTTATCCCAAAATATATATATATTTTTTGTCTTCATAATTGTTTATGGAATTATTAACTTGCTTTGCATCTAAAATGACTTTTGTCACAGTCTGTCTCCCTCATGTTCCCTAGGACTCTTATTTTGATGTGTTTTCCCAGACAACATTTCCCAGTATGCACTGCCCTCATCACTGCCATCTTTTCCTAATTGTTCTCACCTGTCCATTCCCTCATTCAGCCTTGTATGTATAAATACCCTCTAGTTTAGTTCCTTCTTTGTCAGTTCTTGTTTGTTGTTTGACTGTCATAATTTTTTATTAAAGCCTGCACATAGATCCTACATCTCCTGTCTCAGCAACCATTCGTTACAACTTTACAGTAAAGATTCTATTTAAAAGTAAAAAACAAAAACAAAAAGAGGTTATATATCATCGTGGTAGTAAGTTCTGGGCTGGTAACAAAAGGTTGTAAGTTTGAACCCTTGAGCAATCTCCATTGTGCCCTTGGGCAAGATACTTAACCTCAGATAGCTCTATGGGGACTGTTCCAGTAACTTAAAATGGTGAAGACATTTATGCTCCCTTTCTCATTCCTGGAGCTAATACTGTACGCTTGAGTGGTGTCTGTAAACACATCATCCATCAGGCCTGTGCTGTGTATTACAACACCTTCCTTTGTGTATTTGTGTACATGTGGACATGTGTGGGCACAACATATTGGTACCTTTTTATTAAACTGTAAATTGTGTATAAATCCATTCTTATATGCATTGCCACAATGAATTGAATGGGAAAATAGTGTAAGAATGGATGAGCAATTTACACAAATTTGTTCACGTGTGGCGGGGTGAAAAAAACATGCAGTATTTCAACCATCGTCCACCCTGCTGTCTATATTGACATCAGTAATTGTAAACCTATACTTGTTAAGAATAAGTGGTAACAACTAATGGTGACATTGAGTAAATATTACTGGATTATTTACATATAATATCAGGGTTTACAGTGTTGAGACAGTGTCCTTCAGCTCCTCTACTTCTCTCAATGTAACTCCATCATTGTATTTTGATTTATAAGGGCTTGCTTATTTTTGATGCTAGCGCTAATGTGTAATTGATTGGGGTCATTTGGAAGTGTTCACACGAGCTACTGCGGTAATGAGATGAGTTCACATTACAGACACTGCAGACCCAAGACAAACGTATCACCCCAGCCCTGATCTGATTTTAAAGCAGATTACTACAGAAACAACATGTCCTTATGAAAGGTGAAGTGTTTCTGCACCACCAGTAGATCTAAACAGACTTGCAAAGATAATGATTGTTTCCAAACAGGTTTCCCAAACATTCAGGCAGTCTCCCACATATCAACAGTTAGTCAAACTCATGCCATTGTTTAAGCCAGAGTTTGACACATTGGACTACTCAAACAGAGCTATGTTTTGAGCAGAGCCACAGTGTTCACACTCTTTGTGGAAATGACAATACTAAGAAAGCATTTTAACATTGGAAATTGCACACATCACACACATCTTCTTTATGTATCTGTACTACTATTCACACAGAAGATCCTGACATAGGAAAGTGTGTTTAAGACAATTGTGTCTATTTGAAACCAGGGACATTATTGTTGATGTATTTTCTGTAGAGTTTCTTTAAAGTATATGTGTTTGTGATCACTCTGCCCGGTCTTTAGGTGTGTAAGGTTACGCTTTTGGAGAAACCAAAGACAAAAGCCATTTGAGAACCCATCTTCATGCTCTGTTACATCACACACACACACACACACACACACACACACACACACACACACACACACACACACACACAGTATTTTGAAGTCTGATGGAAATCGTAATGGTGCATAAGTGTGACTTGTCATATTTCTGTGCTCATATAGTGATGCTTAATGAGGCAGGCATTACTATTGTTACTAATGTGTATATGAAAATAGTAATTAATGATAATAATTTGTCGACATATATTACCAGCCTGTAATATAAAGCAGCATAATGCAGTATTTTTGTATCGCTGAAATAGCTGGAAATAGCTTATACCGGAAGTGGTCCACATTCAAGGTTGTAATGATTGCGCCCTAGTTACGTTGAAAAATAAGGTGGATAAGGTTACTAATTTGACTGAAGTCTTCATCTCATGTAAGTGCAGATGATTTTATAGATATGTTTCTAAATCAATATTCAATATTGGCTAACTTTGTCCCTTCTTTTGACTGAAATGAAGACATCTACTGTCTTGTATTTGAATGGTAAAATGCATAAGAAACCTTCCCAGATGGACAACATAACATCTGCTCTGGTTTCAATACAAGTTAAGCTTAATTGACAGCATTTGTGGCACAATATTGATGTCCACAAAAAAATGTTTTTACTTACCCCTTAATTTCTTTAAAAAAAAGGTACAAATCTGGGTTACAGTGAGGCACTGACAGTGGAAGTGAATGGGGGCCAATTTTTGACATTTAAAATACTCTCTTTTTTAATACAATATGCATGTTAACATGATTTCTGTTCAATAAAATCATGTACTAACCTTTTCGATGTAAAGGTATAGCCAAATTTACAACTTCGTTGCCATGACAATATAATGTCAACAAACCCTAAAACCCTAAAACGACTGTAAAAATGACTTTTAAAAATGACAACTCAAAGAATACACAAGTTTTAACAGAAGAATTAATGTAAGTGCTTTTATAAAATGATAAGCTTCACATTTCTGCATTTTTTGGTAATCAACATTATGCAGCAAATGCTGTCGAATGAGCTTAACTTGCATTGAACCTGGAATATTCCTTTAAGGGAGAAGCCGTCAGACAGTGAAATGTCCTGTATTAAAGTGGCAAAATGCTCAAGAGTTCCCGCATTCATGTGACGAAAAGTTGGCAACCCTAGACCACCGTATTATAGGTTAGGTTTATCCAAATTTCTCAACCTCTGTCTGTTTCTTAATGTCGTTAAAAAAACTCTTTTCATTCATTTTTTTGTGATCTAAAAGAAAATTAAAGCATGACTTATTGAATTTAACTATATTAGTGTGTGTGTGCCATGTAGTTGTGCATGGAAATACTTGTGTGTGTGTGGGCATGTTTATGTGGTTTACAAGGACAATTTCTTAGGTTACAAACTGGTAATTACAAGGGTATTATGCTATAAATGTGCTTTATGAGTAGCTTTCTAGTGTCCCCATAATTTAAATAGCTTAAAAAACATATTAAACAATGTTATATTGAAAATGTAAAAATGCAGAAGGTTTTCTGTGAAGGTTAGGTTTAGGGGTTGTGTTAAGTATAAAAATCATTATGTCTATGGAAAGTCCTCATAATGATCGGTAGACCAACATGTGTGTGTGTGTGTGTGTGTGTGTGTGTGTGTGAATAATGCATGTTGTGTCCGTGTGTGTGTTCGAGATCATTTTGCAGCAGCTGCTTATCAGAGGCAGGTGTGTGTCGGCTGATACCTGCAAGAGCCGCTGAGAGCAGCCTACCTGGAAATTGATGTCTCACATCAGTGACCAGCTCTCTGCCCAGCAGACAACAACCACCCATGTGGGCTTCACGTGTGTGTGTGTCTTTGTGTCTGTCATGGCACTTTCTCGCATATGCGCATATTTGCATCCGTCTGATAATGAGAGGGTAAACGTGTGTGTGAATTGTGGTTTAGGAGCACTGTGTCAGGCAGAGTGTTGTGTGTGCTAAAAGGTTATCATGTCCTTCAGTGCACCGATGACATTTAGAGCACCGTCGTCTGATGGGATTAATTCACAGACCTTGTGTCTCCGCTGAGATTCACCTCATCATCTCACAGCCCAAATCTCCTGCCTCTTTCTTGGTTTGTTTTGCTGCTGTTTATCTACACTTTATTCTTTCAGCCCACTCCTCTCGCGTTCTATCTCGCTCCTGCTCTGTTGATCCTTATTGTCATTCAGGTTAAGCTTGCAAAGACCAATCAATTATGTCTTCAATCTGACAGAATCTAGCAGTGCAGTGCATCTCTATTTTAAATGGAATAGTTAGCTGAAAAATGACCCCCATTTTGTTCCAAAAATTACTTTCTTCTGTGGAATAGAAAATTCAATATTTTTAAGAATCTTCATGCAGGTCCATTCCATATAGTAAGAGTTCATAGTGACCATGGCTGTTAAAGCTTAAGTGGGTATTTTTTTCATTGTTAAATTCTTTGTTCTGTCCCATCTTAATATGCAAAGACAACTATAAGTAAGACATTCATTGGTTGATTTCCTCAAACTGTAAACACTGTGTCTCTGGGGTGCTATTAAAAGTATTGCTCCATTTATTTGAGAGTCTGTTCAGCTTGACACCGCAACAGTGGCTCAACGGATGCCATGAGCTTGGGGGTGGGAGTATCTATTTGTTTGTTCAATGGCAGGCAAGGTAGGGTTCAGGAAAACATTTAAAAGCAAAACTTACTTTTCTAAATTTGTGTAATGACAAACATCACATAGAAATTTTAGAACTTCAACTGTAAACTCCAAAAGTGTAAAAACAAACAAACAAACAAAAACAAAAAGCCCCATTAGACTGATCTAGTTTTGCGAATATTGATGTACATTTGTCATTTGTCTTTGAGTAGACATTGATGTCTATTCCTCACACAAATCTATGACTTCAGAAGACTTGGAATATAGCACACAAGTCATACAGACTACTTTTATAATATTTTTATGGTGCTTTTTTGGAGTTTAACTATGTGGTCACTGTGAACAGCTGTGCGAAAAACATTTGTTTGATATTCTTCAAAATGTATTATTTTGTGTTTTGAGGAAAAAAATGACTTCATATGGTCTTGGAACAACAGTAGGGTGATTAAATAGATAAAATGATCATTTTTGGCTGAACTATTCTTTTGAGCTTGCAAAGACCAAGCAATTATGTCTTCAATCTGACACTATCTAACAAAATAGTGTGTCTCTAATTTTGACTTGGCTATGGAGTTTGTTTGTGTGTTGCTGAGGTGGGGGAGATGAGAGTTTGTTTAACTGGTTGGGAGGGAAGTGTGTATAATTGAGGCTCTTCAATTATCTCTCACAGGAGAAACTTTTTGACATTTAATAAGCCTATCTGTCTGTGTCTCATATTTGGATTTGGCTGTATGGGTGTTTCCAGACAGGTGGCCTAAATTGAATTGGCCACCCCAAAATTCTATACCATAATTAAACATCTCCCAAGTCAGAAGCCGGACTAAAAAACAGTTATGATACTGTGTTCTGTTCAAAATCCATTCAAAAGTGTTTAATTTAAAGCCAAAAGTATGTGGACACTTGAACACCACACCAACACCATACTGTATGTGCTTGTTAAACATTTCATTTCAAAATCAAAGGCACTCAACAATAGAGAGTCTTAAAGGGGACATGTCATGAGGAATATTTTGACATATAAGAGGTCATTATACTATAAAAACATACTGTAAATAAGTTAAAGAACTCTAAACTTCATCTTCAATGCAATAACAGTAGTTATTGAAACCAAGCTACAAAAATGCCTTGTTCCCTACTTCACAGGCCTAGTGTGGCCTAACTATTCCTTAACACCAAAGGGAACCAATCAGAAATATTTGTTATTTTTTGTATATTAACATGCACTACACAGACGTCTTTGACCGTTATCATGTATCTTGTGTCTTACATCTTGTATCATGTATGTATAATTGTTTTTAAATGAATTCCAGTGTAATATAACAGAAAGAATAATGTTATAATATTATTGTCAATATTTTAAACAATTATCATATAAAAAATGTTGCTAGATTTATTCTGCTAAATAAGGCTGAAACGTGTCATCACAGGTGTATTATTAAAATGCAGAATACATGCAGCATTGCCTTTCAATTAAGCCAAAAGATGGTGTCTTAGAAGGCAGCAAAATCATGCTGCCTACCTTTTGGACCTGCCTTGGCATCGGGAGTGTGCCTATGCAACCTTAAAATGCTGCTTACCTTGGCAGTTCACTAGGTTTTGGAACAGAGTCTGTTTGCGTGTGTCAGTGTTTCCTGCATCGTTAGTCAGTTAGTCAGCTCTGCTTCTATTGAATATCCAATTTCATGGCAAGAGAATGATACTCATGTTGTGAGCTTGCAATCTGAATTCGATGTGATGAGATAAAAAGAATGCGTTCTGTGAAATAACGCAAAAACAACACGTCTTTCTATTGCATATTGTAGGGCTGAACGATTCATTGAAATAAAATCGAAATCAAGATATGACCCAATGAATATTAAACTGCAAAGGGCTGTGATCTAATCAAGCAAACTGACTGCACCATGCGCTGCTCTGCGGAGCTCTGTTCTGAGCGCACATGAGGTGGTTCTGTCTGTGCTCCCTCCACGAATCTCATCTCATGCACTGAATAACGTATGTGTTGTGTTCGTCTTATTCAGAGCACTATAAATTCACTTTAACTGGCAACTAAAAGTTACTATACAATTAACATTATGCTATTAACATTAACAAATCAAAAATCTTATAACACCAGGTTTTTTTGTGGACAGAAGTGGCAATGAGAGCATTTTACCATATTGGAATTAACAGGCGCTCATTTAAAAGCTTTTGTTAACGTGACTTCACACAGAAAATTAATGCATTTTTTTTAACCAGATCCCACAGCAATGCAGTGTACAAATTAAGAAAGTATTAGAAAAATATTTATTGTACAATAATAACAGGGTTGTAGTTATTAATTATTATAATACATTTATAATTAGGTCTCGTCATTAATGCTTGTTTTTTATTTCGGCCAGATAAATAGCCTGATTAAAATTCAGTAACAAAAAACAACCAGCTATATTTGTGATAATGTCTAGACCTGTGCAACATATTACAATGTAAAAATTCTTATTGATAATCCAAAGTGCATAACTGTATAATTCGATAGCGATCTGCCTTATGTGTGTGTGCTGAACATGCGTGTGTTTTTTGAGCATGCTCGAGGTGATGCGTATAAGTGCCTGAACAGTTAAATAATTTCAAAATTCTCCTAAAATGCCTGTCTTGGTAAGGTATTCATGTAAACACAGTAAGTTATGTAAGTTAAAGTGAACATAAACAGTGAGGGAAAAAGCTGATTTATATCAAACTGTCTGATTTGTAATTATAAATGTAAGCTAATATTCCTGCTGCCGTCTAGTGTGTCATTATAATAATCAAACAGCCATAACAAGAAAACTAGAAAACCACTCACTGCTCTTGACTGGATAACTTTATGCTGAGTTTACACTACACGATTTTAGGCCCGATTTTCACTCGCCGACAGTTTTGTGGAGATCGCGACAAAAGCCAGAAATCATAGGAAAATCAGAGCTCGCTCCAGTGAATGTGAAGCGCAATGTGTGAATTATCAAAGACGTGATCTGAGAGAAGCGCCGAGGCGTCGCCTATGTCAGGGAGATATCTAGAATGTTGCAGCGTTGACCTACAGCCAATGAGAGAGCAAGAAATGGGGCATGGGAAGTTTCAGTGGGAGGAGTCCTGATGTACCTGCAACAGAACATCAACTAGCATGGCTGCGGTATCAAGAAACTCTAATTGGACCGAAGAAATGGAGGAAAAATTTGTGGAACATTGGCAGGAGCACCAGTGCCTCTTTTATGTTTCTTCTGAACTGTACCAAAACCGGGTGGAGAAAGAGAAGAGTTGGAGAGAAATTGCCAATTCTCTTGGACAGTCAGGTAAGCAAATAGGTAGATTTTTAAGTAGGAGGTACTTTTTTCATATTGTGACTAAGAAAATATATGATGCCTTTGAGCGATTAAAAACATACACTCACCTAAAGGATTATTAGGAACACCATACTAATACTGTGTTTGACCCCCTTTCGCCTTCAGAACTGCCTTAATTCTACGTGGCATTGATTCAACAAGGTGCTGAAAGCATTCTTTAGAAATGTTGGCCCATATTGATAGGATAGCATCTTGCAGTTGATGGAGATTTGTGGGATGCACATCCAGGGCACGAAGCTCCCGTTCCACCACATCCCAAAGATGCTCTATTGAGTTGAGATCTGGTGACTGTGGGGGCCATTTTAGTACAGTGAACTCATTGTCATGTTCAAGAAACCAATTTGAAATGATTCGAGCTTTGTGACATGGTGCATTATCCTGCTGGAAGTAGCCATCAGAGGATGGGTACATGGTGGCCATAAAGGGATGGACATGGTCAGAAACAATGCTCAGGTAGGCCGTGGCATTTAAACGATGCCCAATTGGCACTAAGGGGCCTAAAGTGTGCCAAGAAAACATCCCCTACACCATTACACCACCACCACCAGCCTGCACAGTGGTAACAAGGCATGATGGATCCATGTTCTCATTCTGTTTACACCAAATTCTGACTCTACCATCTGAATGTCTCAACAGAAATCAAGACTCATCAGACCAGGCAACATTTTTCCAGTCTTCAACTGTCCAATTTTGGTGAGCTCTTGCCAATTGTAGCCTCTTTATCCTATTTGTAGTGGAGATGAGTGGTACCCGGTGGGGTCTTCTGCTGTTGTAGCCCATCCGCCTCAAGGTTGTGCGTGTTGTGGCTTCACAAATGCTTTACTGCATACCTCGGTTGTAACGAGTGGTTATTTCAGTCAAAGTTGCTCTTCTATCAGCTTGAATCAGTCGGCCCATTCTCCTCTGACCTCTAGCATCAACAAGGCATTTTCGCCCACAGGACTGCCGCATACTGGATGTTTTTCCCTTTTCACACCATTCTTTGTAAACCCTAGAAATGGTTGTGCATGAAAATCCCAGTAACTGAGCAGTCCGGCCCGTCTGGCACCAACAACCATGCCACGCTCAAAATTGCTTAAATCACCTTTCTTTCCCATTCTGACATTCAGTTTGGAGTTCAGGAAATTGTCTTGACCAGGACCACACCCCTAAATGCATTGAAGCAACTGCCATGTGATTGGTTGATTAGATAATTGCATTAATGAGAAATTGAACAGGTGTTCCTAATAATCCTTTAGGTGAGTGTACACATCATATTCTGAAATGTATGATGATCATGCATTTGTTTTCATATCTACCGTATATCACTTCTCGCATATACTCTCGCATATATTCATCATTAGTGAAATGTAATGTGTTCACCCACTCCGATTCCTCGTGTAATTTGAAAACCCTACGACTTCCATGACAATACAGACAGTTGTGTAATATGAACGGTACCACAATCCGACGTCTTTGAAAGTCGTGTAGTGTGTTGGAGGCATTAGTAGCTTTAAAAATATTATGATCATACAGTGAAGACCCGTAGTAATTTCATATTGCATTTCATTCTGAATGTTTACTTGAATACTTGAAACTGCTGTTAAAACTTTTAAAGCTATTAAAAAACTTTTTTCTTAATTTGTATATTTTGTTATATTATATATTTTTAATCTATTTCTGTTTATAGCTGTTTTTATTGTTGTTTACTTTTTTACTGATGGTTCACTAGTCTTGAATAATAACTTGAGAACTTGAAACATTACATAGTTAACAAATTAGTTAGTGTTTTTATTTGTTGTGGTATTAAAGCTGGTATGAATAATTGTCAAATTGAATTACTGACTAAAAACATGTTGTGCATTGTGACAATGTATCATGGGGGATTCTGTAGGAAACACTGGTGTGCGTGTGCATGCATTTCATTGACTCCAACTGGCATGCTGAAGTTTGTATTTTTATCCACTCTCTCCTCTCTGTCCTTCTGTACTTCTCTATCTTTCTATATGTTTGTTCTGTCTCTCTCATTCGCTATCTGTCTGTCTTTTTCTCTCTCTCATTCTCTGCCTTTGCCGGAGAAGGTCAATTGCCAATTTGCCTCAGCCATTGTCTTTATCAAAATCAATATAAATTTCTGCTAATTAGGACCTGAAGCCAATGAGCATTACACATGATTACTTAATTTATAATCCATAACATCCGTGGTTTGGTAAGAGATCAAAAGCAATGGTACAAACTCAAGTAGATCTGTTGAGGTGGGTGGAAACATGCAGGTCCACACACACTCACACACTCATTCCCACATACTGTATGTCAATTTAGTGGCTGTTGACTCGGACGACCTGGAGACCCAACCTGCCCACCTGCTTCCTTCATCCTCCTGTTCCTGTGGCCGCCCTCATGACATCATCGTCAGGAGTGCAGCCATGGATAACAAGAGAGAGTCATTGGGTCAAGAATTAAATAAAGAAGCAGAGCATCCCAACCTGTACACATACACTGCATACTTTTGGCAACACAGCATTTCAATATAAACTCTTTATAATGTAATATATAAATTATTAAAACTGTCTTTCTGTTTGTCTGCCTGTCCGTCCGTCCGTCCGTCCGTCCGTCCGTCTATTATTATCGCAATGATAATGGAATTATCGTAGATATTTTCGCTGATAATTTGTTACGGTATATTTGCTTGCATCTGAGAATCTCTGACTGCCTGAGGCGTCTTTCATTCAGGCAGAGACTCAGCCAATCTCAAGCGACAGTGTGTCTGAGTGAGTGAGAGAAGGTGAGAGCCAAGCTGATGTTGCTCTGTGTGGATTATTTCAACATATCTGCACCTTGCTACGTTGTTTTGGGTCCGGTTTTAATTCGAGATCATCTGCTGTGAGTAACGACATGCTATATCCTGTTTATTTTGGGGGCAATCATTTTAGCTTATTACTTTATGAAACATAAACAGAATGTGGGAAATTGCAAATCGTTACTTGCAGCACGTCATTGCGATTAAAACAAACCCAAAACAACCTAAAAATTTCATAAATCTTGAAAAAGTTGCACAGAGTGACTTAAGATGGCTAAAAACATTAGTTTGTGATTTATGACACATGACTATTCGATCTGTATGATGTTACCTATTCCTGTTATGATTGTTGTGTTTCATAAATTATACAGTGGAACTGTTAAGGATGAGCGATGTAGTAATCGTTTGTGAAACACACCACCGCTGCACACACAGTCTGGCTGCTATCATATATATTTTTTGATTTTTTATGTTCGTTATATGCTGTTTATCATCTCATTTTGGTTTAATGCAGTATTACAGCTGTTTGAAATTCGTTATTCTCTCTGTTAACGAGTCATCAGGATTACCGTAAACACTCATATTAATTGGCACCATATCATTTATGCAAGTGAATTGTCATTTATTTATCATTCAAATCAGCAAACATTCGTTTTATAGGCACATTTCTGGTTCATGTTACGTCAGTCAAACCTTAAATAGTAGCAAGTCCAAATTCCAAGCTTTTACATGACACATATTTTTCAAATGAGAAGCTTTTAATGAATTAGCTAGCAGTTCCAGGCTAAAGGATTAAAAATTATAAATTTTCTTTTAAATATCATTTATCGGTGTTGGCCACAATGAGCTGGGAATTATCAGTTATCGGTATCCGACCAGAAATTCCATATCGTTCCATCCCTACTAGCTTGATATATCTATCTATCTAGATAGCTAGCTTGATATCTATAAACACAAATGCTAGTGATGTTAGATGTTCCAGCGTGGAATTATCTCACTTATTCGAGTATTGCATCATTACCTTAGAAACATGCTTATGCAAGACTATTAAAATTAATAGTCGAGTTGAGTCTCCCATCTGCTTCTTGTGAGGAGTGTTTGTATGAATCCCAGAGTCTATGTAGAGTGTTATGAATCAGTCACTTCAGAGGTTTCATTTGAGTTAAGATGTTTCTTTATGGGGGGCCTGGGAAGCTCTTGGCAAGTAAAGATGCTGAGTACCACCCCTAGAGTCACGAGTTCAAATCCAGGGCATGCTGAGTGACTCCAGTCAGGCTTCCTAAGCAACCAAATTGGTCCGGTTGCTAGGGAGGATAGAGTCACATGGGTTAACCTTCCCGTGGTCACTATAGGGCAATTCTCGCTCTCGATGGGGCACGTGGTGAGTTGTGCGTGGATGCCTCGGAGAATTGCGTGAAGCCTCCTCATGCGCTATGTCTCTGCTTTAACACTCAACAAGACACATGATAAAATGTGCAGATTGACATCTCTTGACATTCTTTCTCCGCCACCTGGATTGAGTCACTACGCCACCACGAGGACCTAGAGCGCATTCCAAATTGGTGAGAAAAAGGGGAGGAAAAAAAAAGTTTCTTTATGGGGTGTTCACACCGAACGTACACTCACCTAAAGGATTATTAGGAACACCTGTTCAATTTCTCATTAATGCAATTATCTAATCAACCAATCACATGGCAGTTGCTTCAATGCATTTAGGGGTGTGGTCCTGGTCAAGACAATCTCCTGAACTCCAAACTGAATGTCAGAATGGGAAAGAAAGGTGATTTAAGCAATTTTGAGCGTGGCATGGTTGTTGGTGCCAGACAGGCCGGTCTGAGTATTTCACAGTCTGCTCAGTTACTGGGATTTTCACGCACAACCATTTCTAGGGTTTACAAAGAATGGTGTGAAAAGGGAAAAACATCCAGTATGCGGCAGTCCTGTGGGCTGAAAATGCCTTGTTGATGCTAGAGGTCAGAGGAGAATGGGCCGACTGATTCAAGCTGATAGAAGAGCAACTTTGCCTGAAATAACCACTCGTTACAACCGAGGTATGCAGCAAAGCATTTGTGAAGCCACAACACGCACAACCTTGAGGCGGATGGGCTACAACAGCAGAAGACCCCACCGGGTACCACTCATCTCCACTACAAATAGGAAAAAGAGGCTACAATTTGCAAGAGCTCACCAAAATTGGACAGTTGAAGACTGGAAAAATGTTGCCTGGTCTGATGACTCTCGATTTCTGTTGAGACATTCAGATGATAGAGTCAGAATTTGGCGTAAACAGAATGAGAACATGGATCCATCATGCCTTGTTACCACTGTGCAGGCTGGTGGTGGTGGTGTAATGGTGTGGCGGATGTTTTCTTGGCACACTTTAGGCCCCTTAGTGCCAATTGTGCATCGTTTAAATGCCACGGCCTACCTGAGCATTGTCTCTGACCATGTCCATCCCTTTATGGCCACCATGTACCCATCCTCTGATGGCTACTTCCAGCAGGATAATGCACCATGTCACAAAGCTCGAATCATTTCAAATTGGTTTCTTGAACATGACAATGAGTTCACTGTACTAAAATGGCCCCCACAGTCACCAGATCTCAACCCAATAGAGCATCTTTGGGATGTGGTGGAACGGGAGCTTCATGCCCTGGATGTGCATCCCACAAATCTCCATCAACTGCAAGATGCTATCCTATCAGTATGGGCCAACATTTCTAAAGAATGCTTTCAGCACCTTGTTGAATCAATGCCACGTAGAATTAAGGCAGTTCTGAAGGCGATAGGGGGTCAAACACAGTATTTGTATGGTGTTCCTAATAATCCTTTAGGTGAGTGTATTTTTGTGGCAGTCTGCGCTCCTTTTCTATTGTTTTTCTGTTTTCTCTGTTTCTGTTAACTGGCCGTCTTGGACCGTTGTGCTGAATCTCTCTGAATTTTTTTTTTAACATCTTGCGCAGAAGTGGAGCATTTTTATCTCAGGTAAATAAGCGAGTAAACATTTAAAAGCGCGTCTTGAGAGACCCGCGTTCTGTTTTATGTGTCGCACCATGTCTAGCTTTTCTTTATGTCAAGAACAGGTTTGGTCTGAAATTCCCCTGAAAATTAGTGGTCTATGTTAGCAGTATACAGCAAGACAGGTCACTAGGTTTCAGAACATCTTTGAACAAATATGTCTCACACCACCGTGCACTCCATAGGATGAATGTGCTCTGTTGGGACAGCCCTGCTGCCACGGAAACCCTGAGTGCTAGACAGCTCTGCAGTTGCCATGGCTGCCATGGCAAACATTCTCCAAGTGTTCGTCTTTAAAGTGAATGGGAGTAGAAAGAAAGGATGGTGTGAGAGAATAAAGGATGACTGTAGCGATTGCGAGGCATGAAATGGCTGCACCTGTGAGTGAAAACATGCATCAGAGTTACCGCTAGTTTTGATTTAACTCCACTCCAGATAATGCACAGTTCCATGAGGTCAACAACAGAACAGAGGATTTATTAGGCAAGAGAAAAGTATGCGTATGTGTTTGTGTGTACAAAGAGAAAGACACATATTGTAGCTCTTTCTCAGATTTGTAATCGTGCTGACTTGTGAAACAGAAAGAGAAGGTTGGTGGTCAGACAGCATAGACACCTGATTGTCTTCTTTCATAATGAATCTCACGAAACACGTTCCAGCCATATTTCACCCCACACTGTAAAAAATCCCACTCAGCCCTTTAAAATGGAAAACTTGGGATGCACCGATGTATTGGCTGGCGCAGGGATGCCTGAAGGATTTAATCTGAGGGTACTCACAGAAATCTGCTTAATAAACCTTATATCTAGGGGGGTCCGGGGGCATGCTCTCCTGTGAGATTTATTCTTTTGTTGCAAAAAACATCACCAAAGCATTCAATTCTGGTGACATTGAGATAAGCATTTGTTTTATTGTCTTGAGAATGAGTAGCATTGAACTATTGGCTATAGAATTTCTTCCAGTAACTGTTCAGACAGATGTGTTTTCGCGCTAAAAAAGCAAATTGCAGCACAACAAATAGAGCAGATTGCAGGTGTCTCGAGACGCGTTTTTATAAGTTGAAGTTCTAGACACAGCGTCTAAAATTGTGGCGCTCCTGTGAGAGATGCTAAACTGCCAAAATAGCCTTTTTTCATACCAATTATCGTGTTATCATATTTAGTTATTTTCTGTATCTTTTTTTGTTCTATTTATCTTTCATTGTGGCTCTCTTTATAATTGTGGACTGTCATGTGTTCAATTCAATGCTAATAATTTTTTTTTTTGCTACAAAAAAAGCTTTTGT
Organism: Xyrauchen texanus; assembly: GCF_025860055.1. Taxonomy (NCBI): domain Eukaryota; kingdom Metazoa; phylum Chordata; class Actinopteri; order Cypriniformes; family Catostomidae; genus Xyrauchen; species Xyrauchen texanus. The sequence continues at coordinate 7,025,293 of NC_068295.1, read as the reverse complement.
ACCTCTTTTTTAATTTTTAAAGTATAATTCCAAAGTAAAACAGTGATTTGATAATAAAATAAGGTGAGTGGCAAAATATCGGTATCGGCCTATATGTTTTTTTGTTGTTAAAATTGGTATCGGCCAAAATATTTCATATCGGTTCATGTTTATTTGCTGCCTTAATTGCATTTTTTCCCCTTTAATTTATGCTGATTGTAATAAAAACATTTTTTATAGTAGTATTACAAAATTGTATTACGGTACGTTTTACCATTTAGAATAATGGTTTATGAAAAAAAGGCTGGATGTTGAGCGCATGTGAAACTAGAAAAAAATGTATTTGATTAAAAAAATGTACGAATTGAGAGTTTAGTTAAAAAGAAACTCACTGCTAAAATTATATCCTTGTCCATTGTGAATATTCAATGTAGCTGTGTACGAAGCTCCGCCTACACAGAGGTCACTGCCAAACCAAGCAACTTCCTCTGGGTCAATGCAGCGAATTCGCCTGCCAAAGTTCAACAAACTTGAACTCCACGCGAAATGCGTGGGGGGAAATTATTTTCCACCGGAGGCCCATTACATGGATTCCCATTGAGATTAAAGGATTTTGTCTGCTGAATTTTGTTGCGCAAAGTTAAATTTAAACACTCATTTCTGGTAAGTCACAATGCAAATGTCCCATCCCTACAGGGACCTCTGTGCTCTGCCACACTAAAAGACATTGAAAGACAGTTATAGAAGGGCGAGAGAAGAGAAAAGCGAGTGAAAAGTAATGCGAGTGGTGTTAGTGAGGTGTGTGATAGTTCTTAGATGGGTTTTTAAATGCTCCATACTTCTGACAGCTAAATGGGACCTGAATAAAGGGTGTATACGTGCTCTTGTGTCTTTCAACCTGTATGACAGTGTGGGTCAGATACAATCTTTAATAGCACATTTATGTATGCATGTGTGCGTGTGTGTATGTATTATCTTCATCACACTCATTGTCTAACAGACTCATTCCAGGAATAGACACATTAAACCCTGGAACACAATCTAGACGTGACTAGCTTTCCACCACACCTAGTCTTACATCATCCTTAATCCTGCACAGCACAACTGCTTCCTGGTAAATCAAGTGGTATATATGGTTACAAGTTGGCCGAAGCTGGTTACAGTTGGTCCTAGCTGAATTTCGCATGAAAATACAGACAAATCACATGAAAACCACAACCAAAAGAAAAAAAAGTAGGGATGAGCATTTTGTACAAAGAATGGTTTCAAAAAAACCTATCTTCAACATATTCTTTTCTTTTCTTTCCTTTCCTGTACACCAACTTATACTGTAATCGTGGAACGATCCCCTCATGCTTCTTTTCCATCATACCAAGAAAATGTATTTGAGGGCATCATGTAAGTTATTGGATATGTCATGTAAATATGTTTCACAAATATGCATGAGCAATGTGTGCAGTGAGTGTGTGTTTGTGTATGCTTGTATGTGTATTGTTGAACTATAAGGTGATGAAAGAGGCAAAGGGTACGCTCTCTTGAAGCGTGACAGATTTAACTATAAATCAGCAGAATTAATACACACTGGCCCAAGGTCTCTCTCTCTCTGTGTGTGCGTGTGTGTGAGTGTGTGTGTGTGCGTGTGTGTGTTAAAACACAAGAGTCACTTAGAGCTGGACTTAGACATCCATCAGTCTCCTGTTCAGCCATCAACTCTGATATTAATGCACTCTACTGAAACCAGACAGAGAGAGAAATAGACTTTTTTTTACTTTGAAGATCTCCTTTTATTCAAAAAATGACATGCATATTTTGTGTAATGGCTGATTCCACACAGAATATGATACACACTATACCAGTAAACATTTACAGCAAATACACTATGTTTATAGGTATTATGAACTTGCAGTGAACAATTGATTTTAATTAGGGATGTCCCGATACTGGTATTGGAATTGGTTCCTGGTCCAAAAAATGCATCTGTCTGAACAGTTACTGGAAGAAATCCTTTAGCCAATAGTTCAATTCCAAAAAACAATATGCACAATGTAGCATGCAGCATATACAGACTACATATTTCTTTAATGAAATAGCAGCTTTTTGTGGTATAATAATCACCGTTGTTCACATAACAATCTGCTTTTTGGGAGGTGAAAAACTACCTTCAAAAACAAACAGAAACGGAAAGGGCTTCACTCTGAAATAAAACCTTCTGCCAAAATAATAGCTCCATTACAATTAAATAAAATAAGAAGTATGACAGAAATTCAGTACTGCTGTATATGTAATATTATATTAGGTTTAAGCAATATCTCACATTTGTAATGCTTTCTTTTCTTTCTTTCTTTCTTTCTTTCTTTCTTTCTTTCTTTCTTTCTTTCTAACAAATCGTTAAATATAAATATCATCTAAAACTGCCATTTCAGATGTCAAGCTGCTATATTGTTGATCTCCGAGTTAAAGGAACATAATAAAGCATTTGCCCCAACATTGCCCTTTACACTTTGCACTGTATGACTTTGCAAGTAGACAAATTGCTTTGACGTGTTCTTGGTGGGAATAGGTATTTTATGAACTTCTGCATAAATGGCTGACAGAAGCATATGCATCCTTCCACCACCTGTTCATTTCATTCCTAAAATGTATTAAGAGACTCGACTCACACACTCAAAAAAATATTTTAACCTATTTTTAAGATGTATCCATTTCAATTGAATAACAAATTTCCATCTAATTGAACTGAATAGTCTTTAAGAAAATGTAATTAATAAAACTTGCATTTTGTAAGATTTGTACATTTTATTTGGTTAAAGATTAGGCAACTCAATTAGAAGGAAATTTGTTATTCAATTGAAATGGATACATCTTGAAAATAGGCTAAAATATATTTTTTGAGTGCAATTGACTCCATATCTTTTTTATAATAAATATTTCAAACAACAAAATGCTATCTAAAGGGCCAATCATACCAAACATATTTTTGTGCCCATCTACGCTATTTCTCCATTGTTTCTCCATGTAAAAATGCACTAGACGGATGTCTTTGTCTGCTGCACCACAACTGTTTTTTTAGACCACATGTCAGTTTAAAATTAATGGTAACTCGAGACACATGCATTCTGCTATATGCGTCTAGCTTTTGTTAGCACAAGCAAGTGTTTGGTCTGAATGGTCCCTAAGTTGGCAGGTCACTAGGTTTTGGAACAAAGAAACTGTCTGCTTTCTGTATATAGTTTAATGCCTCTGAAACTAACATCCAGGGGTGCGTTTCCCATACAACGACGTAACTCACTGCTTAACCACCATAGTATGACACATCGTTGGAGAAATTAATGATCTAGACAGAACTGTTTCCCGAAACCATAGTAACTATATTGCACACCCATCGTTCGAACCACATTGGTTCAACAAGAATGTCGTTAATGAGGTCACGCAGGAGTAATCATTTGTGGGGTTATTAAATTATAAAAGCTAATTTACACTTACACCAGAAAGCAGTTTAATGCGCAAAAGCTGTGTGCACTATGTAAATGTGACAGATACACTGCGCGTTTATGTGACATGTCATTATCAAACTGTACTGATAACTTTTGGGCAAAAGCATTCATAAATTTATCACAATACAGGATGCAGGAGACAGTAAAATGATTGTGAAAAAGTATACAGAATACAGAAAAACAGTTAAAGCAGGTTTCGTTTGTGCAATAGAAACTTACCTCATTCTCTAAATTCCTGATTCCAGTTCTAGACCTAATTAATTTGAGACATTATTTGTGTGGTGCACTCAGTTTCTGCACACAGTGTGTAGAGTATACAAATCAGTGAATTGTTTAGTCAATAGTCAGAAATGAGTAGCCTATGTAGGCAGTAGACAGCGAGACAGAGTACAGTGTGTATGTGTGTGTGTGTGTGTGTGTGTGTGTGTGTGTGTGTGAGAGAGAGAGAGAGAGAGAGAGAGAAAAAATCCTGAGGTTGGGGAGTGTGAGTACAGATTGGGCCCTACACTGACATTTAAAGTAATTTATGGTCGGGGCACAGCCTGTCACTGAGGGGGTTTGGTCAGATTAGATTATATTGACTCCTCAGGGGTCTATCAAAAGGGATAAATTCTGGATTGCAGGTCAAATATGCATGGAAGTACGCTCACGTAAAACATGAACAAAACCAGATTTGCACAAATCAAGCCTTGAGGGACCCGTCATTGCCTACATGCAACATTTGAAACAAACGCAATCATTCATGCCGCATACACATTTTCTCCCCTGCAAACTCCACTCATGGTATTTGCCTCATCCCTGAACACATTAGGGAGGATACCATAACTCATGCTCCAGGGGGGACTAACCTTTTTCAATAGCCTATAAACAAATTAGGGCCCCAGTGCTTCAGTGGCTGTGCTCATTAGTGGAGAGGAAACTCAGGCTTTAAGACATTACGGGCACACAGATGAAGAACAGCTTTAGACAGAGATTATGACACAAAGCCAATTAACAGCCTCTTTGATTTACAGTTCAACCCTATTAATGAAACACCCACCATTAACACACTGGTTAATGAATTTGAGGCTGTGAATCATGTTTCAGAGTCCTGGAACACGTGCACTTTATCGCCAGTGTGCGAGTCATCGCTGTCGATACTGCTAAGACTGATGATATCTGTGTGATTGTGCATGTTAGTGGATTGTCAGATACAACGCTACACTAATTCATGTTTATGTCTTGTGTTATTATTAATCATGTTCTGCGATAATATAATAAGATAATAGTGAAGAAATTGTTTTCCATGTGCAGTGATAATGTGTCATATGTTTTATTCTCCATTGTTATTCATTCTGATGTCACAGAAGGCCTGTTTAAAGAAATATGTTACTAATACTTCATGAGTACAGCCCCTGTTGAAGAGATACGTGTCCTCAAAGCAACATTATATTGATCAGAACAGAAGTTGCTTTTTCAGAGCTCAGGAGACTTAGTGGATTTCTCAGTGATGTGTCATTTACGTATCAACTTTGTCTCCTAAATAAAAATTTAAATAGACACAAATGGGACAATTGTTGACATATGGTAAAAGTATATAGCTATAGTTACAGACTTTTGATTGCAGTCTTTGGTATCTCGACAGATCTGAACACATCTCTTCTAGGGGAGACACATGGGAGATTATTGGGGTCTTTCTCATTGGAGATTGAGAAACATCTAAGAAGCAAGACACTGAAGCAAAAGTCTTAATTTGTTTTCCACGTAAAGGGATTTACTCACCCTCATGCCATTCCAGATGTGAATCACTTTCTTTCTTCTGCTGAAGATTTTTATAAGAATATCTGAGCTCTGTAGGTCCATACAATGCAAGTGAATGGTGACCAGACCTTTCAAGCTCCAAAAATCACATTAAGGCAGAATAAAAGTAATCCTGTCACAGTTTGTCTCCACCGTGTTCAAGGACTCTTATTTTGAAGTTTTCTCCTGCACTAAGTTTCCCAGAATCCACTGCCCTAATCACTTCTTCTGTTCATCGTTATCCCCACCTGTATGCCATTCCCTCATTAGTTTCCATGAGTATATAAACCCTCTAGTTTTGTTCATGATTTGTCAGTGCTTGAAGTGAAGTGTAATGTTTGAAGTGTTATGTTGAGCTAAGTTTAGATTTAGCGTTTGTTCCGCTCCTGTGACTGTAATTAAAAGTTTGAAAGATTCACTCCTGCGTCTCCTCTTCCACTCCTTGGAAACAAAACGTTACAAATTCTTTTGACTCCAGTGGTTCAATCTATGTCTTCAGAAGCATTATGTTAGGTGTGGGTTTGAAACAGATCAATATGTAAGTCCTTTTTTACTACAAATCTCCTCTTTCACTTGAAAGTGTCTTCTGAATTTTATAAAAAGATAATTTTCATATTGAAATCTGTGTCTTTTGATTGCGGACTTTAGTATATTGACCAATCTGAGGACAGTTTGTGATCTTATCCAGATCTCTTCTGAAACTCTAGAGACATATATGAGATTCCTAGGGTCTTTCTCTCAGGAGAAAAATCTGAGAAGCAGGATAATTTGCTCTCAATTTACTTTCAATTATATACACCGCCGTTTAAATGATCTCATTTGTAACTTTTCTGTCCTATGTGCAGTCCTACTGCACTGTTTGTCTGCAATCTTTTGTTTGTGTATTAGTAATAAAGTGGGGTGTGTGATGAAGGTGTGGTGTCCCCAGGCCCATGTGGGCCCCAGAGGAGCTTTTGTGTAGTCACAGGGGCTGAAAGACTATTGATCTAGCCAGGGATAGATGCCCTCTCTGAGCTGATTTACTGGCCCCAGTGGTCTCCTCCTTAACACACCAGCAGCTTCATAAAACACTTGGCTGCCAGCATCTCTACACAATCACATCTCATACTCACTGTCTTTCTCTCATTCTCTTTCTGTCTGTTTTTTTCTCTCTCCAGCATGCACACACACACACTCATCTCACACATACTCAGACCGAATGTATCCTTGCCCTGAAATAAGCTAGAGGCAGCGCAACTAATTGTGTCTCGAAAGGCATTTTTAAAATGTCCAATGCATTGGTTCACAACCTTTTTTTGATGAATTGAGTTGGATGCATATGTAAATTGACTCGTATCTACAACAGTATGATTATCTATAACATCTATAAAAGTAAACTTTTTTTTTTTCCTACATAAAAATTGTTTAGCCTATTGTTTTGAATTTACACTTCTATTTAATAAAAAAAATATATTTTGCATTTTCCCTTTTGAAAATGTTTTATTAATTAATTATTTTTATAGTTTTAATAATGGTATTTGTAAGAAGACCATAGTAAGCAAGCACATGGAAGCATGGATCTTCTATACCATGGTAAGATGCAACATCATTTCTATAAAAAAAAATGGCATTTTTTTAATTATAAACAGTAGACCTACTCTAAACACATGTAAAAACAATAAATGCAAAATATAAATATGTATAAGTGGACAAAAATGGATTATATTCTAATGAATTATAGTGTTACTATAGTAAATTCAAGGGTGGTGATGTAGAATTCTGTGCCGAATTCAAATGGTTTCCTCTTCTTGCACCTTGCTTCTTACTGATTCTCACAGAGCTATGCATTTAAGAGCTCGAGATCGGTCTCTGAGTAAAAACGCACCTTCTTTGCCTTGCGCTGCTCTGTCCATTTAGCCGTATCCACCTACAGAGCCATACAGGTGCATTAGCCGAAGTTGTGACTTCTCCTGTCTATTTGATCCTGTTAAACCAGCTATTTCAGATGCATAGCTAGACTTCAGAATCAGATGAACTGCGGTACAAATGTGTACCAACCTGTATAATTGAGTACCAACTCATACACTCCAAGTCTAGATAAACGTTTTAAGAGGAACTTGATGATAGATTTGATTATTATGAGTGATAAACGCCCCACATTTGTAACCTAATGTGCCCCTCTCTACTAATTTGCTTTCAGCACCCCTGGACACGCCCCGGGGGGGCCTTGGTCTAATGCATAAATATATATATTACATAAATAGACAAATGTATATTATTATAATATAAAAGAGCAGCCCTTGAGGCTACAGGGATCCAGCTTTGCAGCCTCTGAGCTTTCCAAAGTTGAGTAGCTCTGGTCTAACGCAATAAATATGACAGACTCCAGGTGTCTCGAGAAGCGTTTTTAAAAGTTTTATAATTCTTTGTTATTGACAGTGTTGTCTAAAAATATTGCTTCTTAAATGTAATCAGCTATGAATTACAAATTCTTTATATAATCATGTAGATTACACTTTTAGATAATCTAATCCTATTACTTTTGATTTCTTTTGGGTTACTATTGGGTTAATATTTTTTATGAAAATATAATGGTTAATTTTAAATGTATTACCAATTAACACTTCATTCATTAAACATTAGTAAACATAAAATCAAACAACTTACTATTTGTCAGTTGCTGAGTAAAAAAAGTGCTTAAATTGTCATTAATATGTATGTAGCTCAATATAGAATAAAATGAGAGCATGCTTGTATTATGAATTTTAAATGAATTGTTGTTATTAGAAAATTTGTAATAAGGATTGAAATCAATAATGAAAGAATGATGTACAGATTTCTTTAGATATGCACAATTTGTATTTCTACATAATTATTCATGAGAAGGTGTGGCCTTAACCTAAAAGATAGAACCTCCAAATGCTTCTTAAGATTGGATGCAGAGTGTAATTCAGTGGATACATTTTTATAAGATTGCATTGGTCATTAGTCAGTTACAAGTTATCTTCCCACATGTGTGCATGGTTTACCTGGTTATGTCCGGCGCACATTTTTCAGGCTCTGGCTCAGACCTCACTTTTAAAATGTGTGAGGATAATTAGTAAGTAATGCGCTAGTTATTGCCTTTAGCTGATTGGTGACGTAATCAATAATGTAATCCTATAATCCACAAAGATATGATTGTAATCTGTTTATGCACATTATAAAATGTAATGTAATCCAATTACAAGTAAACCTACTCGATGTTTGTAATCTGATTACATATTACATGTAAACCGTTACTAATAAGCACTGAGTATACTTCCTACTTCCAAAACATGATCTCTTATAACATGGAAGCTGTATAATTAACATAACTACCTTTTAAAGCAGCATTTGCATCGGGAGCACAATTACAGTATAATGCCTTAAAATGCTGCCTACTTAGACAGCTTACTAGGTTTTGGAACAGTGCTACAATGGCATCCACTGTAATTTGTATGTTTTAATTTAAATAAGTTCCAGCATCGTCCAGTGTGGCGACCTGACTCAACTGTGTTGTTTTGTCCTGGTATGTTTCTGTTTGTGTAGTGTGACCAGTGTTGTACCAACAACATGACTTACGTTCTTTGAAATAAAACATTCTTTGCACTCACTGAGACGGGCCTGTGACCGAGAGAGAGAGAGAGATAGATGAACCCGGAGGCACATTGCTCTTGTCACTTCTTCTCGGCTCTGGGGTGTGTTAATGTGCAATGTATCAGTCATAAGCATAATACTGGCCTCACAGAGGCCTAAATAGCATCATCTATCAGCCTAAGCCAAAGAGAAGCAGAGAGAGAGTGAGAGTGTCACTGCTTTACAGATACACAAAGCCATCATTTTAAGCATCATAGTCATGTTCCCGATGTGAATGGAGTTCTGAATAATTATTCTGCTTTCTAATATCTATTTTTTGTCAGATTTTAAGGCAGCATTGCATATCGTTCTTGAAGAAGACAATCCCATGATGACATAATGTAATGTCAATACATTCAATAATGAATAATATAATGGAGAAAATTGACTGATTTACATTATAGCTATTTGTTTCTGCTATGTATTTTTCTGCATATTAGTGTATTGTAAAGCAGTTCAATGGAAAGGAGGAGGCGAGAACCGGCGTGGCGATATAAACAATATTTTAATGATTAACTTAAACAAAAGACAAACACACACACATCTCTCTCGCCCACACCACCGTCCGCAATCGGCCTGTATCCCTCTCTGAGGCTTGATAGCCTGATAAGTGACCGGATGTGTAGAATCACCGGCCCCGCCCTCCGCCCTGTCACATGTATCTTATTGTTTGCTTAGCAACATGCTAATGCCAAACTCTATTGAATTCACTTATGAGTCGAGTCGCTTGTGCACTTCACATGAGGAGCGCTATTTTAAGCCATGTCCACAATAACAGTTTTGTTTGAAAACGCATTATTTTGCTAAATGGAAAAGCCTCTCATCCACACTAGAAAACGGAGCGTTTTGAGAATGCTCTCCATTACCGTGTACTTTGGAAAACTAAACTCACAGGCCACTTTATTAGGTACACCTGTACATCTACATTTGTACTTATTTGTGTGATTATCTAATCAGCCAATCTTGTGGCAGCTGTGTAATTTATAAAATCATGCAGATATGGATCAGGATCCTCTAGTTAACTTTCACATCAACCATCAGAATGAAGAAAAAAATGTGATCTCAGTGATTTTGACCGTGGCATGATTGTTGGTGCCAGATGGGCTGGTTTGACTGTTTCTGTAACTGCTGATCTCCTGGAATTTTCATGCACTACAGTCTCTAGAGTATAAAGAGAATGGTGCGAAAAACAAAAAACATCCAGTGAGTGGCAGTTTTCTGGGCGAAAATGGCTTGTTAATGACAGAGGTCAGAAAAGAATGGCCAGACTGGCCCAAGCTGACAGGAAGGTGACAGTAACCCAAATAACCACACGTTACAACAGTTCTATGCAGAAAAGCATTTCTGAAGATACAACACGTCGAACATTGAGGTGGATGGGCTACAGCAGCAGAAGAACCCTCTGGGTACCACTACTGTCTGCTTAGAACAGTAAACTGAGGCTGCAGTGGGCACAGGCACACAAAAACTGGACAGTAGACAATTGGAACAACATCACCTGGTCTGATAAATCTGGATTTCTGCTGAGGTACACAAATGGTAGCCCCACTACAGCCTCAGTTTTCTGTTCTTGGCTGACAGAAGTAGAACCCAATGTGGTCTTCTGCTGTAGTAGCCCATCCACCTCAAGGTTGCAGATGTTTTGCATTCTGAGATGCTATTCTGCTCACTACAAATGTATAGATTGGTTATCTGAGTTACCATAGCCTTTCTGTCGAACGAACCAGTCTAGCCATTCTCCGTTGACCTCTCTCATCAACAAGGCATTTTCGTCCACAGAACTGCCGCTCACTGGTTGTTTTCTGTTTTTAGAAGAATCTCAGCTCCGCAGATGTCCTCACAATGCAAGTGAAAGGGTACCAACATTTTGAAGGTCCAAAAAAAGGACATAAAAGCAGCATAAAATGAATCCATTTGACTCCAGTGGTAAATCCAAATCTTCAGAAGCAATATGATGTGTGGGTGAGAAACAGCTCAATATTTAAGTCCTTTTTACAATCAATTCCCACTTTCACTTTCACATTCTTCTTCTGTTTTTTTGCAATTCGTATTCTTAATGCATATTTCCACCTACTGGGCAGGGAGGAGAATTTATAGTAATAAAGGACTTAAATATTGATCTGTTACTCACACACACCTATTATATCACTTTTGAAGACATGTATTTAACCACTGGAGTCTTATGGATCACTGTTATGCTGCCTTTATGTGCTATTTGGAGCCTACAATTTTGGTACCCATTCACTTGCATTGTGAGGAACTACAGGAGATACTCTTCCAAAAATCTGGTTTGTGTTTTGCAGAAGAAAGAAAGTCATACACATCTGAGATGGCTTGAGGGTGAGTAAATGTAGAGAGAATTTTAATTTTATTGTGAACTGTCCCTTTAATGACATTGCTGCCAATGCAGAGTGTTTCAGAATGTTCGCTGAGGTTTTATTTAAGTTAGGATGCTATAGAAGGCAGCTGCTTATGTTGCACGGCAGATCACTTGACGGTTAGTGCCACAGTTTGTCTTGCAGATAGACATCCCCTCACAATTTTGCTCTCCCCCTCAACATATCCCACAATCTCCTTGTGCTCAGAGACACAACACTGACTCAGAATAGCCATTTGTTCCCCAGCATCGACTTTACTGACCACACACTGTGAATCCCTCCATCCCTAATAAGAGAGAGAGAGGTCAAGTAAGAGAGGGGGAAGACTTTATTATAAATGAGTGTAACGTAAAATGCGTAATATGCACCATCTTCAACCAAATTATAACTCACACTGAAAGCAGCATAATTTGCATAAATCTCATTATAAACTGAGAAGGCAGTTCATAAATCCTTCCATTAATTAGAGGTGTTTTCATCTCTCTTTCACACAATATTATGTATTAATATAAATTTGGTTTAAGTACTTGACCTTTTGGGTTGCTGGATGTATTTGGATATGGCATAGGTGCTTCTATTAGTCCTTCTGTGTGCTTATTGTTTAAACACACCTCATATTTTTTATGTATTTGTGTGTGTATCGTAGGGTTTGCATGACTACTCATTTTTTCTAATTGACTAGTTGGCGAGTAAATGTTACCATATGTAAATAACTCATCACGTTGTGTGCAGAATCCGCAGTCTGATGGCGATGTTGCAGTTGAGAGACACTTGCATATTCCTCCACTGTCAGATTTATGCTGCTTTCATTGTCATAATGGGCCAGAAAACGAATCTACTCGCTTATAATTTGCCTCTGGATGGCACTTGCTAAGCTTCAGGGGTCGGTTAGTCTCAGACCAGTTTAAACAAACTCATTGCATCTTGGAAGACTGGTGTGCTTTTAAAATACTGTGTGTATGCAAAGTGCTCTGGTTTCACTTTTTCAAATTCATTGTTAAAGCAAATATATAAATATATTGCAAATATATTGTTAAAGGTTAATGTACAAAAGCTCTACAGGTTTACCTTTCTTAGATGTCTGTACTGTATGTACTAATTCAGGATTAGGATCTGTGTAGTTATAGAAGGTACATGTACAGTAAGTGCTTTGGATATGTTCTAGAATGTGAAACCTATTGAAATGATTCAGACCAGGGCCGTTTCAAGGACTTGGGGAGGTTTGGGGCTTAGCCCAGCCCGGCCATTAAAGTGGGTGTAGCTTTGGCTGACCCCCCCATCTAGTTTAAATAAACACGCTATACCTTCATTTATTTTAAATGGCACCTTACTTACAATGAAAGTACAGTGATTCCCACATGATTTTATGAGAGTATGGGGGCAAACCTCCAATCCTCTTTGGGGGATCGGGGACATGCTTTCAAGTTAAATACTTCCATCTGGTCCACTTTGAGAGCAAATTTATGAGGCTAGTGTTGTGCTCTTGTAAACAATTTTGTGCTCTTAAAGCTGCAGTAGGCAACATTGAAATAAATTGAATTGTGAGAAACAGCGCCCCCAATTCTTTCCCATATACATGATGCTCTTCACCCCCAACCAGGGTTTAATTTACAGAGCCAAGGCCTGCCTCACTAAAAGCGATTGGCTAAAATTAGCTGGATTGACACTACCCGACCCACAATTTTCACTCAGAGCTAGAGACTGTGGTGCTAACTAATCTCTCACAGTGCCTCATTTAACTTAGACACCATGTCTCTTCCTCATCTGGGTTTTGACATCTCTTAAAATGTTTTTGTTTGCTCAATCTGAAAAGCAGGGTAAAAACTAGGGATGTCAGTTTCAGCTTTTTATCTTTTAATGTTACCTCAGACTGCTAATGACAGCTAGCTAGTGAAGCCATAATAGTGGTATACATTATGCCAATTAAACTAGTAACACTAACGTTAATTTCCGTTAATCATCACGATTGTAACTTCGGCAATAATATTATCTGTTTGCTATTGCGCACTGAGTAGTGTATAAATGCAGTGGATACATTTAATGTTAGTTAACGTTAATTACCTCAAAGATTACCTCCTCAACCAAATAACGTTAGACGGATCCAGGAATACTCCAGTGCATGTATCTGCGAGTGTGTGTGAGCGCATGAGTTTACAGCAGCGGGTGAGGAGCTGACTGGTGCGTGAGAGAGAGAGCGCAAAACACAACCTTTTATTTTATATTATTATGAGACTGAGAAGTGCAAAAATATTTTAGATGAGAAGTGTAAAAATGTTTTTGGTTCATTATGAGATGGGAAACACTGAATTACATGTGTTGTTCATTGGAAATTTCAATGAGTACCTCAAAAATGGCTAATTTCCTGATTTATCATTAAACAGTAAAACAATTTACTCGACCGCATCCAGGAACTACACAGGGGCGGAAGGGCATCTTTATAAAGACGCGTCCTGAAAAAGACATTCAACGCTGCTGTGTATTGCTCTTTTAGAGAAATAAACTCTTTTAGGAAAATATTCTCTTTTACAAGTGATGTCGAAACGCCCAGGGACAAAGCTGCACTGCTGTGCAGAGAAGGAGAAAGCTGCTGATATGCGCCGTAGATCCAACAGTATATGCTCTTGTAGAGATGAAGTGAACAGTCTGTGAATGCAGCTTGGACAGACGCATTTCCCTCCCTTTATACCCGTATGTCCGCCAATTTCTCATTGGCCTTTTCTCAAGTTCAGAGATGCGCGAGGCTCTCAAGAGAGACCCCTATTGTCGCTTCTTCGACACAACGTCGAAGTGATCGGCAGACTGGGAACACTCACATTTGCAATAAAATGTCATGGAATGCATCTAAAATGAATATACTTTAAATATGCTGGCTTATTAATGTATACATTTCACTTTGTAAGCATCTGGTTCTCTTCATTCTATCTCCCTCCAAAAATTCTTATTTTATTCCACTATATGGCAGCAAGTCCTATATGCAGATCTGAAATGTAGATGGCTCTAACTTAATGTTTAAGTTAATCATACACAACCCCAATTGTTTCTTATAATATCTAGGCCTCTGAGTGGACTAGAAGCTCAATCTAGGTATCATTACAAAGCTGAGATCCCCCCGTTTTATGTATAACATTGCCATCAATAGTCACTTACATATATTTTGGATTATTTGTTGTGCATGCTTTTCCTGATGGACAGCATATTTTGTTCTGGACATCTAAGATAAAACATTGGATTATTCACACAAGCAGGCTTGTAAAGGTATAAAGTTTTAGCTATTTTGGGTTTACAGCAGTAGTGATCAGCAAATAAATAAAACATTTGTATTTGACAGAAGTCATATTTCACTTTGAGATTCATTTGAAAATCTTTCAAACTGTGGTATTATGGCAACAAAATAAACTGTACAGTCACATTTCTATCAGAAAAGACTTGGGATTAATAAGGATGTAGAAATAATTATATAATTTGCCACTAGCCCAGTCCTATGGTTTAGCGTTCTGATACATGGTTGAACATCACATACTGCCGGAAGCATTGACGGGGTCGGTGGACCTTAACCCTGCCCAGGATGGGACCTAAAATGGTGGGGATGGGGTGGAGGGGGGTGAAACAAAGGAAGTAAGCAGCAATGAGAAACACCTAAACGACCTTATAAAGCAGAGGCTATGTTGTGATTGGATGAGGTGTCTGATAAAAATGAATCCCGAGATCTTCCTGCTAGTACTACGCTTACACTTACATTTATGTCAGAATTAGGTTACATTTATGTTGTGCCATACCCTGCAGAAGGGTAGGCTAGTACGTGATAATTTATTATTAGCCCCTGCCTGATCTTCTGTAAAGCTACTTTGAAACGATGTGTGTTGTGAATGGCGCATACAAATAAAATTGACTTGACTTGACTTGACTTAACTTAAATGGGTGAGCCTTGTTTGTGCAATATCTTTTTAAGAAGGGTAAACAACGCTTGTAAATGAGCCCTTGCTCTGTGATTGAGCCTTTGCGAAAATGCCAGGCATAGTTTGTGCAATACCCCTGCAAAAGTACAAACAACGTTTCCGTTGGGCCCTACAATATGGGTGATGCTGCTTGTGCATACCCTGCAAAAGGACAAATTAAATTCGGTTTGAACCATACCATAAGGGCAACACTGTTTGTACATGCCCTTGCATATTGCGTTTGAGCACTACGGGCGAGCATTGTGATAAGGGCGATCATTGTTTATGCAATACCCCTGCAAAAATTAACAGTTCTTTGACATGTGAGGGGAGAATAAATGCTTTATTTATCAACCACATTTGCAATGTCATGGGATGCTTGGAAGCCCGACCCGAAAGATATGGCACAGTTGCGGAGCCTGAACAGCACGTTTGCACTGCTTAATAGATGTACTGAGCCGGTAGCAAAAACATGCCACAGTTGCGGCACCTGGACATTTGCGCTGCTGAGGAGATAGATTGAACCAATTATCAGTTGCGGTGAAACATAGAAAAAAGCTTCTTGATTGCATTGCATATGGCCCTTATGAAAAGGGTGAGCATGGATGCACTTAACAGAGAAACAAAGGGAAAATTACATGTGAACTTTATATTTAATAAAAAAATCTGCCAATGGAGTAAGCAAAATAAACTTCTTTCCCTTTGAATTGGCAAACAGTTTTTTTCTTAGATTTATCTCAAAACAAGACTTTATGTCAGATATTATGCCAGTTTGCTTGTCAATTAAATAAGTAATGTTCTAAGAATGTTTAGATATTTTTACTTGAAACGAGACAAAAACACTTGAAAATAACTTTTTTGCAGTGTAGAATGAATCCCGAGATCTTCCTGCTAGAACTACACTTGCACTTGCATTTCTGAGAATGAGAGCTTTTTTATATACACGATTTGTCTATTTAATGCTTTTTGAAAGACTTTTATATTCATAGTAATATTTCTGCCACATTACCTCTAAGTGCCGCTGAATTGCAACACGGATGTTTTCGGGCCTTATTTTGTTATTTATGTAACATAAATGCAGAAGTGATGATTATCTATGAAATGTTCAGATTCTAAGATTTTAAACTATACCACATGACTTATGTATCCGGCGACTTTTTAAGCATAAACATTTCCCGCATTATAGCGCCCCTTTTTGGACCAGCAGGCGGGTTTGCAGAGCTGAAGAGGTGTAATATACCGTAATCAGAGACTTTCCATCACAGATTTTCTGTCATTATTTACTGAGGTTGTGTGAGAAAAACACGGATGTGTTCAATTTGTACAGGATTACAATCTCAATGTTCGTCTATGTACCTAACCAAAATTACTTGCTAATACACTGGGATGCAGTTTGTGGGCAGAAGAATTTTCCTCCTGCTGTTGCCATAGAGAACACACGCAACACATATCACATGATCCACGACTAGATGACACATGCCCAAAGCATGAAATAGTGGTAAAATTAAACTATTTGCTGCCACCCCTAGTGTATATGAATGTGAGCTTTTTTCTGACACTACACTCAAAGTGCTTTACAAGGTGAACAGGGGACTCCCATCTACAAACACCAGTGATGTGACAGGAGCCATAGTGCACCAGTATGCTCAGCACATACCAGCTATTGGTGGAGAGGAGAGAGTAGAGTTATTGAGCCAATTAATGGATGGGAGTTATTAGGAAGCCATGATTGATAAGGGCCAATGGGGGAATTTGGCCAGGATACTGGGGTTAAACCCCTACTCCTTTGAAGAAGTGTCCTGGGATTTTTAATGACCACAGAGAGTCAGGACATCAGTTTAAAGTTTCATCCAAAGGGCAGAGCCTTTTTACAGAATAGTGTCCCTATCACTATACAGGGGCATAAGGACCCCACACAGACCACAGGATGAACACCCCCAGCTTGGCTTCCTAATACATCTTCTAGCAGCAACCTTAGTTTTCCCAGCAGGTCACCCATCCAGGTACTGACCATGCTCAACCCTACTTAGCTTCAGTGGGCAACCAATCTTGAGCTACAGGGTGATATGGCTGCTGACAAGTGTGTATGTGTGTTATGACCGTGGAAGCGATTCTTTGTGAGCTCTTTGTTGACCTTTGTCATTAAAGTAGTATTTGCAGCATCAGGTGTCTGGCACTGTCACCAGAACTAGAGCTGGAATGAGTCATGGACCCCCCTGCAAGGTGTCTTCATAAAAACACACCTGTTACTGAACATATACACACATAGTGTCCGTGTGTTTGATTTATAAAGAGTTTAGAGGTGCTAAAAGATGTTTATGCAGAGGTTATATTGTGGCAGACTCTCTCACAGTGAGATGTTTAAACTTTTGAAGACAGGGAATGAGAGAAAACCATGAATTCCCTCCTGGTTTATCTTCTGTAATATAATATTATCTAACTTGTAATTTTTTGTCACTCTATGTGTGTGTGTGTGTGTATACAGGTACATCTATTACACAGCTACAAGCGGTCGATCCGGATGGCGAGCCGTTGATTTTCGGTGTGGTCGGGGAAGAGGCCATGCGCTACTTCGCTGTGCAGCAGATGACCGGGGTGGTGTGGCTAAGACAGCCACTCGACAGGGAGGTGTGGAGAATTATGATCGAAGGATGAAATAAATAAATGACTGCACCGTTGGAAACTGACATTATAGATATAATGTTGCTGTTTGTTTTTCTCTATTCAGACTAAGTCAGAGATGCAGGTGGAATTCTCTGTCAGTGACAGTCAAGGAGTGAGTACATTGCATTAGTCATATAATGTAGATAGTATCTATCTGTCTCTCTGTAATGCCTTTAAAACAGTCAAACTTTTCTAAACCTTTTAGACAAACGTTTAAAGTTAAACTTTGCTTTTCAAGTTATGATTACTGCTAACCCTAACCCAAAGCCTAACCAGGACCCTAAAATAAAATGTTATTCATTTATAGATTAAAAAAACATTTTATTTATTTATTAATAATTTTTACATTAGAGGACGTTAGAAATAGGATATTTGTCAGATTTATCCAACTTCTTTGGACAGTTGTCCTCAAAGTATAGCCAAGCAAATTATATAAATAATAATAATAATAATAATAATTAAAAAAAAATCTAAAGTACATTATTACAATTTAATGTTAAAAAAAGTTGAATGTTGGAAAATCTCTTAAACTTTTTGTCCATATTTGTATTTAATTTAATTTCACTTTTAGGTCGTCAAGGATACGGTGAACATACAGATTGGAGATGTAAATGACAATGCTCCAACATTTTACAACCAGCCCTATGCTGTTTCAATACCAGAGGTAATATACAACATTTTTTACTTAAAGTCAACATGAATGCCATTAGCAACCCATCTGATTTCTGAAATGTGACATATTTTGAGTGAAACAGGATATCAATGAGACAAAATGTAGGGCAGGACTGTATTTCAAAATCTGGAATTGATTAGATCATGAAAACTGGGCTTAAAGAGATAGTTCAACCAAAAAGAAAAATTCTCTAATAGTTTACTCACTTTCATGCCATCCCAAATGTGTCTGACTTTCTTTCTTCTGCTGAACACAAACAAAGATTTTTAGAAGAATATCTCAGCTCTGTAGGTCCATACAATGCAAGTGAATGGTGGCCAGACCTTTGAAGCTCCAAAAGGACACAAAGGCAGCATAAAATTAATCCATAAGTCTCCAGTGTTTTTTTATACACTGATCAGCCACAACATTTAAACCACTGACAGGCGAAGTGAATAACATTTATTATCTTGTTACAATGGCACCTGTCAAGGAGTGGGATATATTGGGCAGCAAGTGAACAGTCAGTTCTTTAATTTCATGTGTTGGAAGTTGGCAAGCGTAAGGATCTGAGTGACTTTGACAAGGACAAAATTGTGATGGCTAGATGACTGGGTCAGAGCATCTCCAAAATGGTAGGTCTTGTGGGGTGTTCCCGGTATGCAGTGGTTAATGCATACCAAAAGTGGTCCAAGGAAGGACAACCGGGGCGACAAGGATATAGGTGCCCAAGGCTCATTTATGTGTGGAGCGAAGGCTAGCCCGTCTGGTCATATCTCACAGAAGAGATACTTTAGCACAAATTGCTGAAAAGTTTAATGCTGCCCATGATAGAAAGGTGTCAGAACACACAGCTTGCTGTTTATGGGGCTCCGTAGCCGCAGACCGGTGAAAGTGCCCATGCTGACCCCTGTCCACTGCCGAAAGCACCTACAATGGGCATGTGAGCATTACAACTGGACCATGGAGCAATGGATGGAGGTGGCCTGGTCTGATGAATCACATTTTCTTTTAGACCATGTGGATGGCCGGGTGCGTGTGCATCGTTTACCTGGTGAAGAGATGGCAGTAGGATGCACCATGGGAAGAAGGCAGGCCAGCGGAGGCAGTGTGATGCTCTGGGTAATGTCTGCTGAGAAACCTTAGGTTCTGGCATTCATGTTGATGTTACTTTGACACATACCACCTTCCTAAAGATTGTTGCAGACCATGTACACCCCTTCATGGCAATGGAATTCCCAGATGGCAGTGATCACTTTCAGCAGGTTAATGCACCCTGCCACACTGCACATATTGTTTGGGAATGGTTTGAGGAACATGAGGAAGAGATCAAGGTGTTGACTTGGCCTAGAAATTCCCCAGATCTCAATCAGATTGAGCATCTATGGGATGTGCTGGACCAACAAGTCCAATCTATGGATGCCCCACCTTGCAACTTACAGGATTTGAAGGATCTGATGCTAACATCTTGATGCCAGATACCACAGGACATCTTCAGAGGTCTTGTGGAGTCCATGCCTCGACGGGTCAGAGCTGTTTTGGTGGCACGAGAGGGACCTACACGATATTAGGCAGGTGGTTTTAAACTTGTGGCTGATTGGTGTAATGTCTTCTGAAGCAAAGCAGTCACTTTTTGTGAGAAACAGATCAATCCTTTTTCATTATATATTTCCATTTTCACTTTAAGAATGTGAAAGTAAAGGTGGAGATTTTTAGTAAAAAAAGGACTTAAATATTGATCTGTTTCTCACCTACACCTATCATATCGCTTCTGAAGTCGTAGTCGTATGTATTAATTTTATTCTGCTATTATATGCTTTTTGGAGCTTCAAAGTTCTGGTCACTATTAATTTTAATTGTATTCACTTGAAGAGCTGAGATAGTCCTCAACAAATCTTTGTTTTTGTTCTGCAGAAGAAAGTCACACACATTTGAGATGGCATGAGGATGAGTAAATTATGAGAACATTTTTTATTTTTGGGTGAACTATTCCTTAAAGGTATAATAGGATGGGCTGCAAATTAAGAGGGATTTGTGATGTCAGCCAAAATGGAAAGTAATTTCAGAGACGAAATTGTTGCAATATGTTTTTACGTTCCTTTGCATATTGTGCATATTCCTTAACATATTGTGAGAAAACACAAAACTATTGTGAAGGGACGCAAAACTATTTCAAAATATAAATACCCTCCTTGTCCTATTAGATGCTCCTTATTTTGTTGTTCCAAACCCACATGACTTTCTTCCATGAAACACAAAAGGAGATTTTAGGCAAAATGTTAGCCTCAGTCATCATTTGCTTGCCTTGCATCTTGTTTCCATACAAAAGAAGTAAAGGATAACATTTCAAGGAAGAAAGTAAGTCAAAAGGATTTGGAACAATATAAGGGTGAGTAAAAGATGACTTAATTGTAATATTTGGGCGAACTATCCCTTAAATCATGAGTAGACTTATTTAAGATTTGTGGTTTATGAGAATGAGTTTGTGGGGTACTGTGTTGTATGTTTGGAATTCAGAAAGCATTGTAAGATTTTGAATTCTCTTTTTAGATTTCTCTTGTGTTGTTTCTCTCTCTGTTTTTTTTTTTGGGTCTCATCCCCGACTGATACCAACCCCCCCCCCCCAATCTTGTTCTGCCTGTCCACACTCTCCCAATTATCAACTCATTCCTTTCTACTTTTCCCATCATCTCTCCGGCCTGTCCCATTCTAATCCTTGACATGAGGTAATTTGGTAAAGGAAAGTAGACAACTCTCTCTCTCTCTCTCTCTCTCTCTCACACACACACACACACACACACACACATGTTGTGTTTCCATGTTTTATGGGGACTTTCCATAGACATAATGGTTTTTATACTGTACAAACTTTATATTCTATCCCCTAAACCTAACCCTACCCCTAAACCTAACCCTCACAGAAAACTTTCTGCATTTTTACATTTTCAAAAAACATAATTTAGTATGATTTATAAGCTGTTTTCCTCATGGGGACCGACAAAATGTCCCCACAAGGTCAAAAATTTCGGGTTTTACTATCCTTATGGGGACATTTGGTCCCCACAAAGTGATAAATACACGCTCACACACACACACACACACACACACACACACATACACACACCTCAGCCAATGTTTATTTTGTGTCTATCCATCCCACACTCCTCCCCACATCAAATCTTCAAAGCCACACTTATTTTTTGTTTTAATCCTTGACTCTGAGTACATAAAAGTAGGGTGAGAGAAAGACAGAGAGTGAGGATGAGAGAGCTGTATTTAGCTGTTGTTGTTTACCCGGGCTTGATGATTAAGCTCTCTGCAGTTTGGAGGACAGAGGAGGACAATCATGTTTGGCCAGTTACCCATAATTCTCAGTCTTCTTCAGACGTGCGGAAAACTCAAAGAGATTTGTATTGTACATTTTTGATTCGCTCTGAAGAGTTATTTCCTTTTTAGGTACGTTGAATCATCCTGTGAGCTTGTATAGTTTCTCTTGGTCATAACAGTATAGAGGTGTATCTCGCGAAAACGTGCAGGTCATATTTCATACATTTTCCACATGAAAAGAAAAAATTATGATAACACTTTACAATAAGGTTCCATTAGTTAACATTAGTTAATGCATTAGGTATCATGAACTAACAGTCAACAATATATTTTGTATACAGCATTTATACATATTTGTTAATGTTAATGAATAAAAATACAAGTGTTCATTGTTAGTTCATATTAGTTAATAGTGCATTAACTAATATTAACATATTCAACTTTTGAAATTAATTAAAATTTTTGAAATTAATTAATTATTTTCATGGTATTTTTTTATTGTCAGTTCATGTTAACTAATGTTGTTATCTAATGTTAACAAATGGAACTTTATTGTAAAGTGTTACCAAAATGTGTGTGTATATATATATATATATATAATTCAATGAAGCTGTCAGCTGAGGACATGTGAGGCATCTATTTCTCAAACTAGAGACTCTGATGTACTTATCCTCTTGTTTAGTTGTATCTGGGACTTCCACATCTCTTTCTGTCTTTGTTTGAGCCAGTTGTCCTTTGTCTTTGAAGACTGTAGTGTACACCTTTGTATGAAATCTTCAGTTTTTTTTTGGCAATTTCAAGCATTGTATAGCCTCCATTCCTCAAAACAATGATTGACTGATGAGTTTCTAGAGAAAGCGGCTTCTTATTTCAGGCAACTGACACCTGTGTGTGTGTGTTTGTCTTTTGGTTCAATTCTTCATTAAATATTATTTATATTATCAAGCCGGTTCTCTCCTCCTCCTTTCCATTAATCCCTTTACACCTGTCTTAGCAACTGTTGCCATGTGCCTTTTCTCTGACAAGTGCTTGCTTTTTATTGTTAACAAAAGTCTATTGGAGTAATGATTTGAGAAGTTTGATGTTGAATTTTATTGAAATTATCTAAAACATTTTATAATTTTTTTTGTTGCTCTGTCACATGTAATAGTGACACAAGGTAACAAGAGAGGATACACATAGTGTTTTTTTCTTTCTTTTTAAAAAATCTTTAAAAAACAAACTGGAGATGAGCATGCTGGGAATTAAACTGTGTTAGCCCTCATTACAAATTAACATTAACATCAGCAAGGACACCTACATACCCCAATGTAGATAGTGATATTAAAAATGAAAAGAAACATAACTATTCCCATTAAATATAATGAAATGTGATGTGTTACACATGGAATTCTGTGAATGCCCAGAATAATATAACAATAATTTACTTTAAAAAGTGCATGTACTCTCTTGTTAAAAAAGAATTTGTTACCATTAATTATATGGTAAAAATCATACTTCTTACATTACATTTTTTTAATATATTCTAATTTTGTTTCTGTATATTTTAAGGTATCTACCCATTAACAAATTAATGTTTTTTTTTTTACTGTAGCATTTTTACAGTCTTTTACCATTAAAATTACAGACATATTTACAGTGCACGTAAGAATATTATACATTTTGTTTATGAGAATATTTTGCCAAAAACTGCGCAGTTGACAGCAATCTCTCATTCATTACTGTGTGAAGCACTGCAAAGCTTGTCAGAGCGAGCAACGATCAATTGACCCTTTGCTAAGATCCGCCCCCTCTGATTACCATTTTTGCTGTGTAACACAAAATAATTTTAAGGATCTTTAAGCAGCTCTTTTCCTTACAATGTCAGTTCATTGTGGCTGTGTCTGTCAAGCTCCAAAAAGTACAAAGAAACACATTTAAAGACCAAGTAGTCAAAATGACTTGTATGCTATATTTGTTGTCTTCTGAATTCTTGCTATTTTGTCTTTTTGTCTGTGCGATAAACAGATAGAAATTTACATCATCGTTCACTTAAAATCTGACCCTATGCTATGGTGCTTACCAATACATAATATCAAGATGGACACCATTTTTGATATGAAAGCTACGGCAGAGGGGAAGATTTGCAGTGAATTTTGAGAATTCTCAGTTTTGGGTACACTATTTCTTTAACCTGGCAAAGAGAGAAGTGAAATAGACCCTCCCCCACCTCCTATTCCTGTTTTAAAGTCTTTCCGTTTCTGCATTTTGATGGCCTCATTACCTCCGCCGACCTCAGCAGACCTCTCTTGGTCTGAGAAAACACACTGCAGCGTCACTCTATCAACCTGTCAGTCAAACTGTATTCCACCAATCAGGGATTATCCTTCACTGCGCAGAGAGAAAGAAAGAGAGAGAGAGGATGAGTGGGAGGAATAGTTTGAGAAATAGTGTGAGATAGTAGGAATATCTGTGTACAGTTGGATTAAAAAGAAATTTAGGAAAAGGTAATTTTTTGTTTTCTTTCAGGAGAACAAAGACAGAAACAGAAATAAATGGCTGTTGCTTTGCTACCCTAAAATCACACTTGTCCCTGTGACAAAGAGCACATTTATGAAGTTAGCAAAACAGTTGACATCTCTCATATTCGCTTTGGAAGTATAGAATCAATCAAAAGCATCAAATAAAGGTGCACTCAGTAACTTTGTCTTTGTGTTACTTTGGACACTCACCTACCGGCTTGGATGCAACATAATTTAAAATCAATTCAGTAGTTCACAAGTTAATGTAATCCTGCCATGATGATAGTGTTTGGCTCGCTGTCCCTGGAGGAGGGCTTGAGGCTCAAGACTTGACCCAAGCTTGAATACCCCCCCGGACTTGTTGAGTTATTAATGAAAAGTTGGGAGGAGTTTGGGTGGTTGAGGGATGTTGGAGGAATTGTCGCACATGGATGTATTAAGCAGCTGTTTATATACGTTTACTCTGGTGATGCTCCTCCCGAACTTTGTTATGAAACACATTTTTTTGAGGCCATTTTAGAAATGTAGTATTCACAATCAGCCATGATTACTTTAATCAAAGAGTGAAAGTGTCCAATAACAGGATGGTTACTGAGGTTAAGCAATTAGTATTCAGTTGGTCATGTGATTCTTGCATGGCAGCCCCCATGTGTGGACCCTCTTCATGTAGAATAAAACAGCTTTCATAAGGTTAATGGTATGGAGTCTTCATTTTAATATGAGTTGTCATGATTTCAAAATTATATTGTTTGGGTTCCCATGGTCATGGAAAACTGGTAGGGAAAATTGTGAATTCCAGGTCTGGAAGTCATGTAAATTAATACAATTTTAAAAAGTAATGAACATTTGTATAGTCAATATCATTTTCCAGCTATGCTCATCTCTAAAATTTTTCACAGGCTAGAAATTGCTCTTTGTGAGTGCAATATCTGTAAAATGGTAAAAAAAAAAAAAATCCTTAGCTGCTGTCTAGTAATGCCACTGGTGAAAAGGCTGGATGAATACCCTGCATATATGATGATGATCATGTGTGTGTGTGTGTGTGTGTGTGTGTGTGTTTATGGGCCTATAATTGGCAGTGTAATTTGTTGGGCAGTAATTGTGGGCAGTAAATGTCTTATGAAAAAGAACAGGTGGAACAGTATTGTCTCTGGCAGTTATAAAGAGCTTCTTAAATGTACTGCTGTATATGTATGAAAGCATACATATGTGTGTGGCAAAACTGTAGTTTGCAGTTGTAATGAATACTTTTAACCAGAAGAGAGGAGAGGTGCATTTATATGCTGAAGAGTGAACAGATCCTGCAAGAAAGCTTTCTGCTATTAGTGTTATAGTGTAATAGGAAAGGATGATAAATAACTCTCATTAATAATCCTCCGTGTGTTGGCGACTCAACACATTACACCCTGCGTATGAGAGTAAGCAGGTGCTCCTGAGTTTATCGTCACTGAAAGATACCCACAATGTGTGTTTTCATTTCAAATAAATTTTAAATCATGTGATCCCAGGGCATTACACCTTGACTCTGCATAAACTGTAAGTTACAGTGCCAATGCCTTTATTTACACTTGGTATTTACAATGATTTTGAGGAGATTTCGAATATCATTGTAAACAGTGTCCAAACTTGACATAACAACCTGTCACACAATGAATAATAATAAAAAAACAATCTTTCAGTGTGACATTGATAGGTCAGAGGTGTTCTCATTGATCTCTTTATACAGTATTATAATACTGTAACAGATAAAGGATGGCCAAGGAGGAGGCGGGAACCGGCTGAACAGTAAACATAAAGTTTAATGGTAAAATTAAACCAACATAAAACATAAATAAACACATGCAGCGTGGCTGCGTGCGTCTCTCTCTCTCTTGAACTGGCACCTCCAGCTCCCCTTTATCTCAATCTCCCGCTGATCAGCTTATTCAGCACCAGCCATGCATCATCACAGCCCGGCCAAGCCCTCCTCCTCATCACAAATACATTTTATAAAAGGACTGAAAATGATTAGAGCTGGCAAACAGCTCAAACGATAAATAAGCTTATCTGTTTATGTTTTCTCTTTCTATGCATGTGTTTGAACAATCAGTGCTGTCAATGCTACTCTTAGTCATTTGGGAATCCTGCTGCTTTGCCTTCCATGGCCTGTAGGCTATATGTATGTGCTAAGTGATCAAATTGGAACCTTCTGGGATTAGTATAACAACACAATTAAAGACGTTAAAGCATAAACATCATTCAATTTCATTCAATAAAACTTAATTTAAGGTATACTCTCATTTTATTATCATGCATAATTTAGTTTTTTCTAGTAATTACACAGATGAGCCAAAACATTATGACCATCTGCCTAATATGCTGTTGGTCCTCCATGTGTCACCAAAACAGCACCCGACCCGCCAAGGCATGGACTCTACAAGACCCCTGAAGATGTCCTGTGGTATCTGGCACCAAAGCATTAGCAGCAGATCCTTCAAGTCCTGTAAGTTACGAGGTAGAGCCACCATAGATTGGACTTGTTGGTCCAGCACATCCCACAGGTGCTCAATTGGATTGAGATCTTGGGAATTTTGTGGCCAGGACAACACCTTGAACTGTTCATCATGTTCCTCAAACCATTCCCAAACAATGTATGCAGTGTGGCAAGGCACATTCTCCTGCTGGAAGAGGCCACTGCAATCAGGGTATACCATTGCCATGAAGGGGAGTACATGGTCTGCAACAATGCTTAGGTAGGTGGCATGTACCACATTGATGTCCACATGGCCAGACCCAGGGTTTCCCAGCAGAACGTTGCACAGAGCATCACACTCCCTCCTCCGGCTTGCTGTCTTCCCACAGAGCATCCAGGTGCCATCACTTCCCCAGGTAAACGGTGTGGCCATCCATGTGATGTAGAAGATAATGAGGCTCATCGGACCAGACAAATTGCTTCCACTGCTCCAACGTCCAGTTCCGGTGCTTGCGTGCCCAATGTAGGTGCTTTAAACGGTGGACAGGGGTCATCATGGGTACTCTGACTGGTCTGTGGCTACACAGCCCCATAGGCAGCAGTGTGCGATGCACTGTGTGTTTAGACACATTCCTCCCATAACTATTATTACAATTTTCTGTGACTCTGCCACAGTAGACCTTCTCTCGGTTCGGACCAAACGGAATAACCTTCACTGCCCTCGTGCATCTATGAGCCTTGGGCACCCAACACCCTGTCGCCGGTTTGTGGTTTGTCCCTCCTCAGACCACTGTCGGTAGGTACTCACCACTGCTGACTGGGAGCCTTGCCGTTTCAGAGATGCTCTAACCCAGTTGTCTGGCCATAACATAATCAATGTTATTCGCATCACCTGTTAGTGGTCATAATATTTTGGCTCAGTGTATATCTTTATTTTAAGGATGTTTAGATATTTTTACTTGAAAACTAGACACAAATACTGAAAATAATAAAGAACATATTCTCGTTCTGCAGGGGCAGTTTCTGTTTGTGGTGACCACAAATTGGTTAGGGTTGAAGAAAGTGTACAATATTGGCTTTTGAAATCCTTTCCTCTCTTTCTTAGCTCTCGTTAATGAATATATGCTTGGCTGCCACTTAAAGTGAGTTTCTGTTTGGCTAATTATAGACTGGTATGAGCTAGTGTGTTGTTAGCATATTTACGTGTGAGTGTGTGTGTGTGTAATGGATTCAGTTTGATATTTGATGTGATTTGGCTGCAGTTCACACAAAATGTTTAACTTATTAGCTTGCATTCATCTGCAGGAACACACTTTGCATTTGCAGCTTGACCTCAAAAAGAGAGTTCAGATCTTCCAGCAGTGGTGAGCAGCCTACTGTGTTTAGACTAAATCAATGTGTCATTTCCCCACTGTCTTTTGGGACTTTCAAACATTCCGGCAATTGTTCAGGAGCTAGAGTTGAAAGCTATTTGTTATAAATGTTGAACAGCCCCTTTTATTTTGGCAAAGATCAGTTGATCTATTGTTTTTAACAGCCCTCGTGTTGGAAGCACATGATACCCACAAATTATGTCTAGCTAGGCAAGTTAGTTTAAAATAAAGCCAGAATTATCATCCTTAATCCAGTCAGGATTATTGAATCCGAAAAACACTCATAAAGGATGAAGCAAATTTTCCAGAATATTATCTTGCTAACAAGATATAATCAAAGGTTTGATAGTAATGATAGGGGCCATTGCTGCATGTCATACAATGTTGAGTGTAATAACTGTTTTGGGAGGAAGCGTACAGTATTAAAAAACACTTTGAAGGGTGAGCTCAGCCCTGTCAGAAAAAAAGACATTTTTTGACTATTTTCATTCCCAAACCTGCCAAACATCCACAAAGTGAAAGTGCCCGCTTTCAATTTACGTTCAAAGACAAATGGAGCTGCAGGAAATGAAGCTTGGTGGTGGACAGTGATAACATGGCCTCTTGATACGTTTGGCAGAAAACGGACTGCCAAATGTAAAGCAGGGAGTGTTTAGGGAGCAGAGTTGGTCTCCCATGTCACTCATTACTGAATTCTCTGTTGGAGCGGTAAAATGGAGGCATTATTTCTGTTGCTCTCACTGAAATCTATTATGAACACACAAACACACATACCCTCAAGGAAGATAGAGAGCGATTTCACAGCAACTCTAAAACTATGAGCTTTGAAATGAGAGAAAAGGGTAGAGAAAAAACAAAAGAGACAGAGAGAAAAGAGGAACAGAGATAGGAAGTAATGCTCTCAAATACTTAGCATTTTCCCTTGTGGAATAGATGCATTTTTCACAGACGTTTGTTTGTGTTTATGCCATCTGTGTGTTCATTATTGCTAGAAATCACTTGCTAAATTGGCTCTATTTCTTTGCCCCTTCTGATGTAAGATTCCCAAACCCAGTCCAAGGTTATGGAGATGATGTGGTGTTGTCATCGAGGAAGGAGAGTGAAATTACCATCATGATCTCATGTAGAATCTAATTCTTACAGTGATCGGGATTGGAAGTGAAGAGTACCAAATACGCTGTTCTTATGAAAGGCGCAGCAGAGGAAACAGGTGGAACAAAGCTAAAAGTGACAAGCTTCCTGAATTCTTAATTCATGGGGAATGCCTAAAAGTATATGCCTGACGTGAGAACTATTGTTATCTGGGTCATAAATTTAATGTTGCAGGAGACTGGGAGGAACAAATCAGTGATATAACTAATGAATGCGTAAACAGGTTGGAAATGATTGATACATTCCCATTACCCTTGATCATGAAACTACAGGCTGTCCTGGAAGTTGCGCTCATTGAAATTCAGCACTTCTTTTGTAATGTACAAATTTCTAAATGTAATCTTGATGAGCTGGACAATAAGACTGTGAGTTTTGTTCGGAAATGGCTGGGATTAAGCACTCGGACAATAACCATTATCTTTTGCAGTAGGCGGGCTGGTCGGCTGGGAATCCCTTACATCGAGTGGCTTTTAAATGCGACCAGAATAAACCACATTCTCCGTGTGTTAAACAATGTTGCTCCAGCCGTGTGTGAATTGGCTTTGCTTTTTCTAGATCTAGCCAAACTAAAGTTTCATGCTCTGAGCAACAAGAGAGCAGTTTCTTTGGGGGTTTTGTAAAGAAGGCCAATGGGAAACTGGATTTGCACGCTGCAGGGTTTGGTGTGCACTCGGACTGGCCAGATCTGAATGAACATTGCAATAATGCGCATATAAAACTGACCTGGACAACCACAGGTGGTCAGTCTTTGGAAATAAACAACAATGATTACCAACACAAACTTAGTTGTCGAAGCATTGATTAATGAAAATGAAACTACGCAAAAACAAAATGTACAAACGTCCAGACCTGCAGTACTAGGTCTTTTTCAAGCATGGCTGCGGCACCATTGGACCAATCTGAGACTGCAGGGGAAGTTGGCTTGTTTGCCGTTTGCAAACCATTCACTTTCACACACACGGTTTTCAAGAATCCAGTGCTGGATGTACAGATTGTCAAATTTAAAGTAAAATCTCGGCTTCAAGTCCTTCCTACAAAATACAATCTGTCCATTTGGTTTCCTGCACAGCACAATCCATTCTGTCTGTTACATGATTAGAAGGAGAAAGAGTCAATGCTAATGCTAAAAGAGCTGCGTGTGACATCAGAATTAACAACAAAAATATATAGTAATGAAACTGTTCAAATGGACTGGTTTACATCATCACATTACTGTTTATTTGAAGGACCTTTACCCATAGTGATTGTGATTGATTGTGATTGATTATAACTACCTATAGTGATTGTTATCTGGACTGTCATTTTATAAGTAGCATTGTAAAAATCACAACGTGAGTAGTTTCTCTTGTTGTAAATTGTCCCTTAAAAACAAATGAATCCTGTAAGAATATTCTTGATTTTAACTGTGAATCCAAATATAGCATTTAAATGTGTGTGTTTATGGCTATTTAGTGAGATATCACAGGTGCAGACTCATCTGAGTGCAGTTTAGCATACATCATTTACACTTCAGTAAGTAATACTAACAACGCCTGGATCCTGTCTGTCAAACTCCCTCTCTTCCTGTGTCCTGTATCTGTTTGAGCATGAAGAGCACCTCTGATTTGTATTTGGGCTTTTATGAGTGTAATTTCACCTGTCAGGACACACCAGAGAGAGAGAGAGAGAGAGAGAGAGAGAATCAATCAAAGAGTCAATCAAACCAGCGAATCATCCTCGTACACACAATCATATAGGACTTTACTAGTTTGATGGTGTATACTCTGCGATGGGAGACATGTGTCAACAGGTAAAGATTTTGTTACATCATTTCTATCAAGGTAGATATATCCGTGTGGTTAGTTGACAGGATTGCTTTATGATTTTTACACTTGAAAGCAAATACAGAGTGGGACGTATCCCAAACAAGCAACCTTATCTCATAGTGAGGTGAATATAGATAGCACTGCAGTTTTATGAATCTTTTAAGCATTATTTAGTGTAATGATGTCTGTAAATGTTAATAAAAGTTTTTTTAAATGGATTTCTATGGTTTACAGTGAAGCAATTTTGTGGTGTATTTCGGAAAATATAGTCAAAACAAGTTTAAACATGGTTCAATGGGCCTGTATGATTATGTCGGACATGTAACAGGTTGATGGATGCACATCCTCACAAGTTTTACACACTTCTAAAGCATGAGAAATTGAGTATTAATAAATGAAAAATACCATCATACATGCAATATGTGTAATAACGGCTTAAATTATAAACCCATATACAGTAAATACAATTTGACTTTAATATAACCATATATTGAACGTTCAGGTTTAATATAACAGTCGTTTTCGACTGAACCGTTGTTACTTGCTGCATTAAAAAGAAATTTAAAGACATAGTATGAGCAGTATGACATAGTTTCTATTCACATATCCTTTGATTCCTTTCACAAATGTTGGAAAAGTTGTCCCGTTCCTCCTATTAGATCTTAGATGGTGGTCTTGTTCATATAAAATCATCGTTAGGTCATATTTAACCTCATATCTGTCACAGCGGATGCATTTTGGTTATTAAAAACAGCCGTGTATGATCAGGGTTTACACAATATCTTCAAGAAAAGTTCAGATCCACTAACACTAGCTGCGGGTCAATTGGGTTTAATAGAGCAGTTAACAATGATGATAATCCTTGGACTATCATCATTTATGTAAAATGCTTTTTACCTGATCCAAAGATCCTGGTGGAAATTTAAAGAAGCCAAACTCTCCAATACTCTGCAGGAAATGTTTGAACTCCGCTAACAGCACTTTTGGGGCATTTTCACCTCAATTTGTGCGAAGAGCCCAAATGTAATGTAGCCAGCTAGTACGTGATAGCTGTACGGTATGTTTAAACCTCACTCCCCAGGCTTCAAGAGGCACACTAGCAACTGACGCGAGAGACTGTAGCCTTTAGCCTCCTCATTAGCGTGCCAACTTCCCATTCCGGAGCTGCCGGTTCGAATCCTGTGTGGAGTGGGTAGAGCAGGACCAGATTCACATAGACAGCAGTTCTTTTGTTGGCTAATAAAAGAACCTGGATGTGGCATGGTAGAGCGTTTGTTTGTAAACAGTAACTTAATCACAGTGGCTAATTGTGCATGAAACAGAAGTGTCTTAAATGATGTGGTTGTTTCAGCAATTTAATTTTTCATCTCACATATCGTACTATCGGTTAGGTTTAGGTTTAAGGATTAGGGTAGGGAGGTACATCGGTTTTGTTGATTTAAACTTGATTCACCATTACTCTTAAAAACCTCATCTGTTTGCAAGAAAGTTTTGCTTGCTTTTTGCACCACTCAGAGGAAATTTCTCCTCGAAACTGCTGCGATTTATATTAGGACCCATGTAATATCATTTAGCAAAAATGTCAGTACATTCAGGTAATTTTCATGAGGTCAAGATCCAAACAAGTCAAGATTTGGTAGAACTTATTGAACAAAGCAGAGTTTGCATTGTTAATGTGGTGCAACGTTGCAACATGACAAATTAATATAAGATTGAATAGATACGAGGCCCCAGGTATGCGTTTCAGCTAATTTAAAATGGCTTGCATGAGAACACCAAGAAACTCACTTAACTGCTCTTAAATTGGTCTTAAATTGAAGTAAATATAGGTTTAAAATTACTCACTCACAAGCTGTTCATTTTTGTGGCATATAATGTATAACACTTTCTTGAGTATGATTCATTGATCAGCAACAACTTTTGACTCTAAAGTGAAGGTCAAACAATTATGCTTTGCAATGTTTAATCTATTAGAAATGTAGACTTGGTTGAACATAACTTTAAACAGATTTAAATTTAATTGTGACTCATTACTGGTGTGGTTTGGTTCAGGCTATTCCAGCAATTGCACTATCAACAAATCATGTGACATTTCTTTTAATTAACTTTGACATGCTATATTTCAGTGACTCTCAGATTTCTGCCATGGAATTTTATTATAGTGTTGATGCAATCATTTCTCCCAAATTTTTCAAAGACCGCAATCCTTTTTAGATGCTCTTTTAACTTTAAAACAAGCTGATATTGACTGTAGATTTTATTAATTATATTGTCTGTAGACAACCTTGTAAATTGAAAATGTAATTCACGGTTTGTGGCTTGGTTATTGGATTTACACGTGGGTCTCAATTGTGTGTAAATTATAGATTTTCTCATTTTAATCCACGCAATCCCACTGTGCTCCAAAAATGACAAAAAAGGGCCATTCAAGTATAATTCAGGTATGAAAGTAGGCCATATGAATTGTGTGGTATATTCCGAGTCTTCAGAAGCCATATGATAGCTTTTAATGGGAAAATCTGAAATCAGGCTCTAAAATCTTATTTGCATTTGCATATTTAAACTGTGTTACATGTGATGTTGAATGAAAGCAAACAGCATTGCTTCTTGCGTGTCTTGTAACCAATTGAATTTGAAATAAATTTGAATGAATTACATTTTTGGTGAACTATTCCTTTTAGACACGATCATTTAACATGTGTTTTATAAAATGGGCTGACACTGTCTGGGGAATTTTGTCATGTTTTGATTAAATCATTCCTGTTTCTTTTTCCATTGCTTTCATTTTTCATTCTCTGTATTTCTTTACTTTTCTATGTCTGTCTGTCCATCTTTCTATCTGTACCCTTGTGTGCAGAGCATAACCCCTTTGATGTATAATTGAGTCCTGCACCCTTTTCCTCTTGCACTGTCTTTCCACTCTTTCCTTGGAGATAGCGAGAGAGAGAGAGAGAGAGAGAGAGAGAGAGAGAGAGAGAGAGATGTCAGGTCTTACACACACACACACACACACACACATACATACAGAGAGAGAGTCAGAGAGAGAATATAGTCCTTATGAAATGTGAGGAGTTTTTATTTTCATTTTTAAGAAATCTGGCTTTTTTTAGGGAGATACTACAGTACAGGCATAACACATTTTACTTTTGACAATATTTTGCAATATAAGTTTAACTACCAAACTTGTACAAAAAATAAACAATGCAATAAAAACCCATTGTATTGTATACATTTTATTGATACATTAAAAACTTTTGACATATTGTATCATTTTAATTTATATTACTTATTATTAACAGCTTGCCATTTAAATTGTTTCAGTTTACCTCCTTAATGCACATTCCAAATGATTTCAGATAAAGTCTCACTCTACATTTATTTTCTTGTTAAATATCTTGTTATACTAGATTTATGTCAGATATAAGTCAGAAATAAAACTGGTCTGGCGGGCCACTCCAAACAAACTTTTTTTTATAGCATCACAAAGCCTCAGTGTTTATTGTGTTTGAGAAAAGTAGCGGCTTACTTATAGTTGTCTCTGTATATTAATCTGGGATCGGAGAATGTGTTTTAACACAGAAAAAGTTACACACTTCTGCTTTCAATTTTATATATATATATATATTATTTTAATTATTATTTGTTTTCCTGAATAAGTGAGTATAACCATATGCTTTCCATATTGTGTGCATTTATTTATTTTTCTTTTAAGATGTGTTCAGAAACATTTACTTTAATACAAATATGACTTTTGATAATATGGCTAAGGTTAATAGATTTAAGAGAAAATATCTGGGATGTTCCAATGATTTACACTATTTATGATCCGTACCATTTATAAGACCCTAACACCACTTTCTTAGTGCTCTTTCTCTCTATCAATACCTGTTTTCTCTCTCTCTCTCTTTCTCTCTCTCTCTCTCTCTCTCTCTCTCTCTCTAACACTCTTTAACACTGAAAAAGTGGCTTCGTAATTCAATTTAAAGTTTGTTCGTCAAGTAAGCAAGGTAATTGATCATTTAAAACAAAGAATTACATTTGAAAACTATTGTAATGTAAAAGAAGTTCCTAACATTGAAGACGCTTTTCCAGAAATATGACCTACCTCAGATCTTAAGGGAAGATCATGATCTTTTGGGGAGATTTAGAGGATTTGAGTTTGTACGAAGTAAAGAGCAAGTTATTGTACAAATGTTGCATAAAAGCATTAAATAACGAAATATTAAAGGGAAGAGTTAATACAGTTTGGAGAGAAAAATTGGGTGGTAATGATGAAATAAAACCCATCTGGAGAATCTTATACATATACTTGCATTATAAAATTAGCAGGTGACCTTCAATGGAGAATTTTACATGTTGCAGTTGCTGTTAATTCTTTTGTTAATGTAATAAATCCAAATCTATCCAATGTGTACCCCATTTATGGTATAAGATAAATAATGTTTATAGTTTTATGAGAGTATATGAGGTTATGTGGTTTATTTGTGGTTCTGAAGGACCTTTTTGAAAAGTCTCGAAAGGTTTTTTTTCCTCTCGTGTTATTTTTAGTCTTCGATATAAGGTGTCTCATAGATCAAAACATTTTTTAGTTGGTCAGTCTAAATTTTTCATTTTACTTAAGTAGGAAAAATAAAGTAGAGGGTAAATTCTCTATATCTGTTTTCACTGAAAAATTATCTTTATAAATGAGACGAGGTTGAATTTATTTTAGTTTAAATATCAAATCACTTGTTATATTACACACAATTATATTATATTATATTATACACTCACCTAAAGGATTATTAGGAACACCTGTTCAATTTCTCATTAATGCAATTATCTAATCAACCAATCACATGGCAGTTGCTTCAACGCATTTAGGGGTGTGGTCCTGGTCAAGACAATCTCCTGAACTCCAAACTGAATGTCAGAATGGGAAAGAAAGGTGATTTAAGCAATTTTGAGCGTGGCATGGTTGTTGGTGCCAGACAGGCCGGTCTGAGTATTTCACAATCTGCTCAGTTACTGGGATTTTCACGCACAACCATTTCTAGGGTTTAAAAAGAATGGTGTGAAAAGGGAAAACATCCAGTATGCAGCAGTCCTGTGGGCTGAAAATGCCTTGTTGATGCTAGAGGTCAGAGGAGAATGGGCCGACTGATTCAAGCTGATAGAAGAGCAACTTTGACTGAAATAACCACTCGTTACAACCGAGGTATGCAGCAAAGCATTTGTGAAGCCACAACATGCACAACCTTGAGGCGGATGGGCTACAACAGCAGAAGACCCCACCGGTACCACTCATCTCCACTACAAATAGGAAAAAGAGGCTACAATTTGCAAGAGCTCACCAAAATTGGACAGTTGAAGACTGGAAAAATGTTGCCTGGTCTGATGAGTCTCGATTTCTGTTGAGACATTCAGATGGTAGAGTCAGAATTTGGTGTAAACAGAATGAGAACATGGATCCATCATGCCTTGTTACCACTGTGCAGGCTGGTGGTGGTGGTGTAATGGTGTGGGCGATGTTTTCTTGGCACACTTTAGGCCCCTTAGTGCCAATTGGGCATCGTCTAAATGCCACGTCCTACCTGAGCATTGTTTCTGACCATGTCCATCCCTTTATGGCCACCATGTACCCATCCTCTGATGGCTACTTCCAGCAGGATAGTGCACCATGTCACAAAGCTCGAATCATTTCAAATTGGTTTCTTGAACATGACAATGAGTTCACTGTACTAAAATGGCCCCCACAGTCACCAGATCTCAACCCAATAGAGCATCTTTGGGATGTGGTGGAACGGGAGCTTCGTGCCCTGGATGTGCATCCCACAAATCTCCATCAACTGCAAGATGCTATCCTATCAATATGGGCCAACATTTCTAAAGAATGCTTTCAGCACCTTGTTGAATCAATGCCACGTAGAATTAAGGCAGTTCTGAAGGCGAAAGGGGGTCAAACACAGTATTAGTATGGTGTTCCTAATAATCCTTTAGGTGAGTGTATTATAAGCATGCAATAGTAAAACATTTCTATCCAAAATGTGTCACTTTCTCACGTGACATTAAGACTCTATGATTAAACCCAGAAGCCCTTATTTTACATGAAGAAAGACCTTAGAAATAGAGTAAGCAGGTGTGAGGGCTCCTCTGTTTCACTGGGTGTCATTATCACCCACAATGAATCCACAATAAGAAATAACATCTGCCATTACACAAACGTTAAATGAAAGTGAATCCGAAGAGCTATGCACTAAACACTAATCTGGCACTAAACTTTCTTCACAGTGCTTCAAGTCTGGTTCAGAAGCGGTTAATCTTCATGCACTTTTCAGGAGCTGCTCTCAGTACAGTCTGTGACTCTGTGGTGCGATTCAGTGAGACAATCGAGATCATTGAGACACTTAAAAAGGCCATTCATTCTCTTATTTGGACAGTAAAATGTGATTGGAATTTAAAGTGCATATTAATTGTGGTTTTCTCAAATAACCGCAGTTAGATAAATGTCAGATGGTTATTTAATAATTGCGACAGGCCTAGTTCATATTGACATCTCTCTCTGTTTTTTTTATGAAGTTCCAAACGTAAATTTGGCTGGAGCTTGTTCATCTAGGCCTGCAGATCATATCCCAAGGATACTAAGCGGCTGCTTCCCACACTCCGGTGATAAACCTTCCGGCATCCCTCCACCTCCCCATCACCACCTTTATATTTTATAATGCCTTCACTGTATTAATTATATTTCAGAATTGTTTTAGACACACAATTTCCTTGTTTTAGTCAGATTGCCCATGGGAGATCTTTTAGCTCAAGCCCAGTCCCATGTTTGAGCCCTTCCGTTACGGGCAGCATGCCAGATCCGTTTAGCTTAATATGCTCCAGGATTAAATGAACCAGTGAACACGTGAATTGCAAACTTTGTGATCCTGGCAAATCTGAACACAGTGTGAGATATTGTTGAGATGTTTCTGAAACTCTAGAGGAGACGTATGAGATTTCTGGGGTCTTTTTCTCTGGAGAAACGTCAGAGAATCAAGAATCTTAAGGTAAAGTCTCCATTTGCTCTCCTTTTGTTGTCTAGAAGAAACAGATTGAGGATATTAAAGATATCTCATTTGCAATTTTAATTTCCTACATAAATTTTTTAAGCACTGTCGAACTTTCTCTCTTGAGGTGCAAAAGATGAGAATATGCATTTGTTTTGATAATTATAGGTTTCTTCCATCGCTGAAGATGAAAATTACATGTTTGAAGCTTTAGTCTGTCATCATAAAAACATGGAAAACTTAATTACGCCTATAACATTGCAACAGCATAGTGTAAACATTACAGTGCTCATATTTTATGGGGTTCACAGCAATGAAATCCAATGTGGTTGAATATTAAGTGTAAAAGCAGATTAGCCCTATAATTAGTGATTTTCTCCATGGTCACACTGGCGGTCTCTAGCACAGTGGGTTTAATTAGGTGCTGATAATGCAGCCCAATCAGACAGGACACCCATCTAATAGACAGGAAATAGACCTCACGCCAAAGAGCAACCATAGCAGCTACATACTTCTCTTCAATTTCTCTTAACGTCCCCTGCTGATCTGAACATTTCAATGTACATGCAAATGAAATTAATGGTTTTACAATACAGTAAACAAATGTTTGATTAAATATACATAGCAATCTCCCAACAAACCGTGCTAATTTGAGTCTGTGCATGTACATGCTGTTCAAATTAGCTGCTATTGAAACAAATAAAACACATGTACATGCACATACATTGATAATTGCTGTGTTTTAGGGTGGGCAAATGCATCAGTATCAAATAAGTAAATGAAGCTGGATTGGGGCGTTCCCTTGCACGACGCCCCTTTTGTTTGATAATCAGCTCTCTGCCCATTTGCATTTAATTCTATTAAAAATGCAATTCAGCTCAGAATAAATTGGAAAGAGAAATGAGACCTAGAGATAAAGAGGAAACAGAGAGAAGGGAAAATGCTTTCTATGTGTGGTAATTTCTTTATTTAAATTGCCTTTTGGAGATACTTGCAAAGCTGTTCTATTTGTTTGTGTTGTTTTTGAGAAATATTTCACCACCTCATGCTGTAAAAAATTGTCCTCTGTGGAACACAAAAGGGTATATTTTGCAGAATGGTCAATGCCGTCAATGATGCCAAGGCCATTGGTTCTTGCTTACCAATCACAACATGCAAATTCTGAACAAGCAGAAGTGTAAATGAGATTTGAGAGAACAATTTCAGTGAATAACAATTTAAAGGAAAATTCTGGGTTCAATGCAAATGAAGCTCAATCAACAGCATTTGTGGCATAATTTTGATTACCACAAACGTTTATTTTCTTTAAGAAAAGCATAAATCTGGGTTCTATCGGGAAGACACGCAGGCTTGAATGAAGTTTGAGATGCCATTTATTTGATAGATATAGGCGTAGGCCCCGTCCGGCAGTCCGAGGTAGTTGTACCCGGAACCGTCATGTCCTGCCGGAGATAGGAGGCAGGGGCGAGGAGCCTACCCCCCTGCGGGACAGGGCTCAACTGGTGGTGGTGGGGAGGTGGAGGTTGCAGTGTTAGCACACCGAAACAGCAATGTGATAGATTGTGAGCGGACTTATAAAGCATTGGCTTACGTGCGATTGGCTAGGAGTTACCCAGCTAATGATGTGATGATGTGCACCTGCTGGTCTTCCTGCTAGAACTACGCTCCACTTGCATTTCCAGTGAGGCACTTACAACGGAACTGATTGGGGCCAATCCGTAAATGGTATAGTATAGTATATTATAGCCACAAGACGTAAACAATATGCATGTTAATATGGTTTTAGTGTGATAAAATCGCTAACTAACCTTTTCTGTGTAAAGTTATAGACAATTTTACAACTTCATTGCATGACAATGTAATGTCAACCAACCCCAAAACCCTAAAATGACGATTTAAACATCTTTACAGCCCAAATAGTACATAATTTCTAACAGAAGAATTAATGTAAGTGCTTTTCTAAAAAGGCAAGCTTCACATTTCTGCCTTTACACCCTTTAAGTTGGCCCAATGTAACTTTGATTTTTGCCTTTAAAGAAAAGGACGGACGAGTCGAAATAATGTTTTGTGGTAATCAACATTATGCCACAAATGTTGCTGATTGAGCTTAACTTGTATTGAAACTGGAATATTCCTTTAAATATCTGCCTGTTCATCACACAAAGCTTTCATATGGCTTCAGAAGACTCAGAATATACATTAGTGCATGAGTCAAAAGGAATACATTTATGCTACTTTTTGTCCTTTTTGGAATCCATTGTATGGAAAAGAGCAACTAGGACATGTCTGCTTTAGAAAGTAAGTCAAACTGCTTTATAACAATGTTTTGGGTGAGTAAATGATAGCAGAATTTTTATTAACATAATTTTCCTGTCCATTCCATAGTGTTTCTATGGCATGTTCATTCCAGTGTGTGTCTGACCCTGACTTTCTCCCACTGAGACACTAAAATGGGATGAATGAGAGAATGAAAGAGTATGAATGGTTTAGACAGAGGGATGGGAGATGGAAGGTTCTTTCTTTGTGTCCTTGTTCTCTCACCATGAGGTACCTAAATATCACTCTTTCTACATTTCAATTCATTTTTGAATTGTGTTTCATTCTCTCTCCCTCTTTCTCTTTCTGTCTCAGTCTCTCTTGGCCTCCCAGGCTTTTTCCACATTGTCTTTCTTCTTAAATACACAGTTCAATTGCCCCCACAAGGATAGTTACCTGAAATCACCTACATTGTGGGCATTAGCAAATGGTTCCGCAGCCCCAGTGGTGCAGGTGGCCCTGACCCTACACGGAGACCCCCTCAGGACATTTTGAGCCAATTATATCATAGTTAGATTTGCTTACCTATAGTGCTTCTGTTTTACACTTGATAAAAGCTGCTTCTGTTTACATAGACTGTTTACACAGACTTTTTAATTCTGTACAGAGGTGGCCTAAATGTATATACACACAATTACAATTGCGAGAAACCTGACGTGCACTAACTGTCATGGCTAACTGGTAGTGTTGACAGTGGACTGAACGAATTCACAAGCGGTAATTTTACTATTTACCAACATTTGTTTTTCAGCTAATCAGTTAGGGCAAACGTCATGTTGCATAGTTAATATTCATGACCAAAGCTGATATGTTTTGTATTGTGAATATTGTTATATTTATATTGTAGGGGCGATACTAATACTCATCCATGATGTCACTACTAGTGGCTCGCCAAGATTTGTGGTACACCACTGTGTTTTTTTGTGAAAGCTCTGATTATAGGAAAGAGGGATAAGAAAAATGGACTAAAGGAAGGTGGAGGTGTGAGGCCCCTCCCGTTAAGAACCATTTCCATCAGATGGAGGAGGAGTGCTATTCTTCTGCTTCATTACTCATCTATCTCTCTCTCTCTGGTCTGTTTTTCCAGAGGGAGAGAGGGAAAGTGGATGTGGACAAAACGACCCAAAAAAAGAAGGAACATTTAATTTAAGAGTAAGAACAAGAAAATTGAATAGCGCATCTCAAGCAGTTTAGATGCAATGTGAATGAGAATGGGAATGCCAGTATAATAGCATTTATAGAGAACACACACATACTTCTCAAACAGAAACTATACTTACAAAAAAGTATTTTGATAGTACCATTGTGGTAATACCATTGTATTTTGATACTGTTAAGTATACTATGGTGCTGAATGACTACCAAATTCATCTACCCATTATGGTCAAAGTCATTTGTATTGTCTTTTTTTTTTCCTATGCAAACCGAAGTACTGTGAAAAATGAAATGTAGTTTCCCAGGAAAGCTTCTACAGCCCTTACTTTTGAGGGAGGGGAGGATGAGCTGCTCTGTACCATGTGAAGTTCAATCAATCCAATTGTTTTGCTGAAATTAAGGGGTTGTTGTCCATGCACCAGGCCTTGAGCTGCCTCATCTTGTCCCTGTGAGATGTCTTATCATTGGCAATGAGTCCAACATTTGTAGTGACAGCAAATTTAACAATGTGATTGTTCTAATATTTGGCGACACCATATCTGTCAACACTCCCGTTTTTCCCGGGAGTCCCATTTAATTATTTCTCCCAGGAAACTCCCATAATTTGTATGGCCCAAACCTCGTTATATGAATAATCACATCAATATATTATTCCAAGGTTGTCCAGTTGCCAGATCTTGTAAGAAACGCATTCTACTCACACAATCGACACATCATACAAATTTCAACCAATTTGTGACCTCAACCTGGCAACCAACAACCCATTTGCGCTGCTAATATCTGCGCAGGTAGTAGACATGGGAAGTTGAATCAAGCATCACTGGCAGGTGGGAGGAGAAGACTCAGGTGGTGCTCTGGCGAAAAAACTAAACATACATGTAGATATAACAACAGCTGTATGGAAGAATTTTATTTCATATCTCGAAGCTATATCGACAATGCCCACGCCTTTTTCAATGTGTGTTGCACTGATTGTAATATCGGAAACGGAGGGGAAAATGACGTTACTCCGCACATTAAATCAAAACGGCACAATTTGTATGTATTTAGCATGCCTATGCCATCCAGCATCCCCCCCATACCCCCCCATGTGGAACACAAAAGAAGATATTTAGCAGAATGTCCAACCTTCTCTTTTTCATATAATGAAAGTGAATGGGGACCAGGGTCAACCTTGGCGTGGATAAGTGTATGGAAAAATGTAATGGCCTTTTTCTCACACAAAGTTAAAATAAGGCTTCAGAAGACTTGACATTTATGGTGGTTTTGTGTCCTTTTTGAAGGTTAAAAGTTTGTCCCCATTCATTATAATGGCATGGAAAAAGTTACTAAAAAATAATAAAAAATTATTATATATATATATATATAATTTAATTAATTAATTTAATTTAATATAATTAATTTAATTAATTTGACTAATATCATACATATATATATATTTGTGCATGGACACCATGAAACCATGTGTTTACATATCCCAGCTAAGCTGAAGTCAGAGTGCAGGGCAGCGATGAAGTTCTTGAGCAGATAGGTTCAAAGGCCTTGCTCAAGTGCACAACAGTGATAACTTAGTAGTGCCAGACTCGAATCACATAACTTTTCTGATCAGTAGTCCTTGTAGACCGCTGTTGCTATCACTGTCTCTTCTTTGTAAAACTAAATATGTGCCAAGGCAAAGGTTAAAAACTACCAATGAAGTGTAACACCTTACCCAGCCCCTTAACCTAACCATGATCGGAATGAAAAATCTGTGTTGGACAGAAGAATGAGAAACTTCCATGTTTCGAACATACGTTAGTGATTTTTTTCTCTCATTTCAACCCCTGACCCAAACCCCATATCTAAACTAACCATAAAGTGTAACACCTTACCCA
This sequence comes from Xyrauchen texanus, assembly GCF_025860055.1. NCBI lineage: Eukaryota > Metazoa > Chordata > Actinopteri > Cypriniformes > Catostomidae > Xyrauchen > Xyrauchen texanus. The sequence goes on along the minus strand of NC_068295.1, from coordinate 6,981,793 downwards.
GACCCCAAACATAGCAATTATAGTAATGTAACTATACATATATACCCTGCCGTTTACAGAAGAATGCAAAACTTTAGGGTTTCGTATGTTTATGATATGTTTCGTAAATTTAACCCACAATACAAACCCCATACCTAAACCTAACCATACATTTGTAGCCCTGACCTTGATTGTAATTAATAAATACGTTTTAGGTTAAATACGCTAAATACCTGTGTTTTGAAGGAGATAAGGGAATGTGATTGGTTGCTGTATAAGTTGTATGTTGTCTCAGAAACTGTCATACGATTTCTTAAGAAATCTACATATCGTACTATTCTTACGAATTCACATGAGACTATGTTGGCATGCATTAAGTGGGCTACTTTTTTGTCTCTGTCATTAAAACACACACACACACACTTCTGTATGACTGCAATGTTGGTCTGAAGGGCATTGTGTTTGTGTGCAGGTTGGATAAGGTGTTGAATAATTGATAAGCTCATTTCACTGCTGATTTATGAGGTATCTCTCTCACTGTGATGGATGACGGTGCAACACAAGACTTAGAAATACAAGTATGCAATTTGGAAAATGATTAAATTTTTCAGGGGGAAATAGAGAGGAATATATGTGTATTCGAAGTGAACAACAAGCACTATAATGTATTAGACTTGCTTGTGATGTATATCACAGGCCTTTGCTAACTCACAGACATTATTGTTGTTCTCAGGATGAAGATCTACAGCATCAAACAGATGTTTATTCCATTCTGTTTTGTTTTCATTACACAAACTAAGCAGATTTTGAACAAAAGGAGTGATAATGTATTCATTTACATAATAATTTCCCTGTCTGATGTAGGCGTCAAATTAAAACGTATATAGGTGCATTATAATTGACATAATTTGGGAGAAAGGATCTTCAGCAAGGGCAACTTGCTTTCCTTCTCTCTGTCATTTCTCTTTAAACTCTGATGGCTTGCATTGAAACTCACACAACTGACAACCTAGTAGTGTTAGCGAGAGAGAGCGAGTTAGATAGCGAGAGAAAAAGAGAATTAGTCAAACTATGAAAGTCAAATGAGGGAAGTGACATTACAAAGCGAGAAAAAGAAAGAGAAGGAACAAAAGTAGAGAGAAAGAGAGGTGTAATCATGAGTCCTGTAGCTTGTGGAGTGGGCGTTTGAGTCCGGTCTTTTAGCGGGCGTAGCTGTAATCAGTGCATTATTGTTGGCAGTGCTCGGCCAGCTCTGCTTGTACCCTGCAGGGGTTTGCAGCTTTAGGCTAGCGCACCACACTGGCTCTGCAAATTAGCCCTTTTACTTGAACAGAGCTGGTCTCGGTTTCACAATGTACCTAACCTCCTCTATCACACAATGTCTCTATTAACCCTCCCAATCACTGAAAACCTAGAGTACTCTACTACACTCAGACATCCACTCATTCTAAACCTTTACTAAACTTGAACTTTGTTCTTAACCGTCATTCACTCCCCCGCTTGTACTTTAACTTTAATCAGCCCCCCTTGCCAAAGCTAGCAACAAGAAAGCGCTAATGGCCAGACACGATGTGAGAGGCGCTAAGTAACTAAAACAACTTTTCAATTGTATAAAAATGTAAAAAGACAATAGCTGGCTAACCACATAAGTTAGTGTTTAAAGAACATCAGAGAACAAGAGAGTATGATAACTTTTTAGAGGGTTAGATTAAGGGGCGTTCACACATGTAGTGAATTACAGGGACAAATGGACCAGGAGTCATCCATTTTCAATGAGAGTTGGTGATTTCCAGAAACATGAGCATCAGCAATAGTTGGTGAAACAACAAATGTGAATGAAACTCAACTTTAGGCAAATAAGCAGCAACGTTGTGCCGCAAGTACCAATGGGAGTGAAGACATTGTAGCTCACGTGATGAACTGCTACTTGAAACCAAAGGCACGAACTCCAACTATTTATTTCTGAGTCTTTCAAAACTCATGTACAAGCATTGACAAACAAACTTTTCTCTCGTCTTAAAATACTTTATCAATCTGTTAAATGTTTTAATTTTCCGGTCAGGAAAAGAATAGTCTTACAGCTGCTTCTGCCTATTTTGGACTATGCCGACATTATTTATCAGAACACTCATGCTTCTTATTTGCATTCCATTGATGTTGTCTACAACAGTCTTTGCCGTTTTGTTCTCCGTTGTCCCTTCAGGACACACCACTGTGTGTTATACAGACAGTTGTCCATGTTGGCCCCTTCTGCCAGGAGACAGTCTCACTGGTTACAGTTTATTTTTAAAAGTTTTTACTTGAATTATCCAGTTTATCTCAAGCAACACTTGGTGCTTTATAATTCGCTATACAGCCTGCGATACAATGATCAGATTTTTTTTGTTGTTCCTAGAGTTAAAAGACAAGTAGGGAAATATGCATTTTGTTTTAAGGCTCCATATGATTGGAACAATCTTCCTCTTTTTATCCGTTCTTTAACTTCACTTACAGCGTTTCGAAGGGCTCTCAGGGAATATCTTCGAATATTTGTCTTTGTTTCTAGTTTTGTTTGTTTGACCATGGGCTTCATTGGTCATGTGTTTATTATTTCTAATTTTTATGTCTTCATTTTTATTCTTTTATTTATTATTAATGTTATTTTCATCCTTAATGTTTTTTTTTTTTTTTTTGTTTATTTGTTTTTGTTTTTGTGTTACTCTTAGTGCTTGACCTTGTGCAATGCTAGTCAAGTGGTTGTTTTTCTGTCATGTTATCTATGGGGATCGTGTTGGGTGGGGTTGAGCATTGTGAGCTGGTGTGTGTGTATTGTTGTGTTGTTTTTGACCGTGATATTTGCTCTGCTGTTTTGGTTCTTTTTTTTTTTTTTGCTTTGATGTATTGGAGGACCCCCTCGAAAACGAGATGCTTCATCTCAAGGGGTTAATCCTCGTAATAAAGATATGTTTATAATAGTAATATTTGCTAATTCAGTCTTAGTGAGTATGTAGTACCCTGCTGAGGAGGTTTGCTGGTCTTACCTGGTTTAAGCTGATCTATCTGGTGTTAAGATTGTCTAACTAGTGTCCTGGTCTGACCTGCTGACAAGTGCACCAAAAAAACCCTTAGAACATACCTTATCAGTTTGGCCAGTCTGGGAGACCTTCTAACTACCAAGGTGTTTTTCAGGGTGAGTGCTCAATGAGTTAAATTGCTAATGTGTCTCTGTTGCATCAGGTTAATTATTTAATGCACAATGTAATGGTCGGGTAACCGGGTACTGTAGAGGTGATACAGACCTTTGAGGGCCACTGGATTTAGCTCATAAACTGGACTAAATGATCTGTTCTAGAGATTTTGTGGTTTTAACTGATATTTGCAATTTGTTGTGTGTAGCTCAGTATTTGTCTCTTGTATAATGTAAAATTACACTTTGTACATGAGAGCAGTGATTCTGCAGGGGGTCTGCAAATTTCTGTTTGATCCACCAACGGCACTTGTAATAATCACTCGCACGTGAGTGAAAAGACAGTACCACCACTCCCTATATGCATATTACGCAGCCTGTGTAGGGCACCAACTCCCTAGGGGCCACCAGAAACTTCGCCCGGCTGCCCTTACTTGCACATTATACTTTATTCAAGGACCCGGTAGTAGTCATGGAACATAAACGATCACATCGCGCTCGCACTTTATCCTCACGCTCGCAAGTGCCCTGGCGAGAGAGGAGTATGTATTTTAGTCAATCCACATTCTGAAGCCCCTCGAACCTGCATGCCAAATCTTCCACTTGCAGTAATTCTTGCTCATGTTCATGCATCCCATTTTATTTTGATATGAACTAGTGTAACGGCGAACATTGTTAAAATTTGCCAAAATTAGCCCAATGCCCATGCTCATTACGAGCAGCTCATAACGCAATGCATATCATGTTAAGCAGCGCTGCAGTAGAGGGTTGCATAAGTAAACGCTGTGTGGGAATGTCCGCCTACAGTTTCTTGTATTATTAGTTGCTTTTTGCTTTCAGAACAATAGGCCTATACTTACTTAATATACAGTATAGACCTACGTATGTATATGTAATATGTCTTGTGGCAGCGGGGGCGTGGTCAAGCGCCCGTCCGGGAGAGAGAAGCGGTAAGGCGCCACACCTGGGCCAAATTATGACTAACACCTGTCTCTAATTGCAGTAGAGTGAGGAGAGCTGTGAAAAGCCAGCAGCCTGCAGAGCAGAGGGAAGCCGACCAGAGCAAGCCAACCCAGTGCGTTTGTGTTGTTGTGTGTTGGTTTTTCTGTAAATGATTGTGAGACAGACAGCCATTAAAAACCTTACCTTCTCGCTGTAACCTTCGCTTCCTGTCCTCCTTCCCGTGAGGGTTTTACACTGGTGCCAAAACCCGGAAACCATAATAATGGAACAGAGTCGCCCCATAGAGTCCTCCCAGCTGGCTGAAGTCCTCCAGTCCCTCGCGACACTCCACCAGAGCCACCAACAATCCCTGCTTGAGCTCCGCAAGACCAGGATCGCCGCTTTTTTGAAATCATGCGGCTCAAGCAGAGGACCGCACGCCATCCGAGCCTCTCAGCCAGGAGGCCGCCCAGCCGCAGCCGCACCTCGACACCCGCCACATTGCCCCCACCCGCTGCTACAGAAGATGGGGCCGGGCGGATCTACCCAGAGGCCTTTCATCGACCTCTTCGAGAGGACGGCGGAGATTTGGGGTGGCCCCAAGACCAGTGGGCAGCCCGGTTAGTCCCTCTCCTGTCCGGGAAGCACAACTCGCGCCCAACAACTGCCGGCAACAAGCCTCCTGGCTTACAACGACCTGCTAAAAGCCATCCTGCAACGGGTTGGTCGGTCCCCAGAAGAAAGTCGCCAACTCTTCCGGCCTTAAAACTTGAGAAACCGACCGCCCGCTTATGCTCGCCTCAACGGCCCGCGGATGCGCGTCGGAGGTGGCTGCTTGCGCTGGACCGCAGGCGCCGAGGAGCTCGCCGACCAGGTGGTACTGGAGCAGTTTGTCCAGCGCTTGCCCCGAAGACGGCCGAGTGGGTCCAGTGCCACCGCCCGGCGCCGCTGGAGGAAGCCGTCCGCTCATGGAGGACCACATGGCGGCGATTCCTAGGGCGGACGAGCCCTCTTTGTCTGTCTCCCCTTCCTCTGTGTCTTCCCCTGTTTTTTTTCCCTCCCTCTTCCCTCTCGCTCTGCTCTCTCCCCAGGGTCCGCTCCTGCCCCCGCAGGCGTGGAGCTGCTCGCTACCAGCTCCCCGGTCTTGGGAACACCCACCAAGCCCTTCTCCATCCTTCAGCCGCCTCCTCCTCAGGTGGGGCGCTCGCCAGCACGGTGCGGCCGCAGCGCCTGGGCCGGTCTGCTGGAGGTGCGGAGACCCGACCACTTCCGGATCAGTGTCCGCTGATGGAAATAGGGGCGTGGTACGGGTCTCCGATGTTCCACAGACTGCCCCCGATCGAAGTTGGAGCGCATCGGATTCCGTAAGAATCCAGGGTACATACCAAGCTTTGTTGGATACCGGCTGTAACCAGACCACCATCCACCAACGCTTGGTTCAACCCGGGCTTTGGGCTCAGCTAAATTGGTGAGGGTAAGGTGGTGCACGGGATATTCACAAATATCCCGTGGTGACTTTGGCTGATCAAATTCAGGGAGAAAAGCATAGTGTAGAGGCAGCTGTTAGTCCCTCACTCACCCATCCGCTAATTCTGGGTACAGATTGGCCAAACTTTAGGAAATTATTGAGGGAGTTTGCGCTGATGGGTCCTAGCGTGAAAGTGAAGGGGTGTGTGTTGTGCGAGGCTTTGGCGGGGAGGCGGAGCCAGGGCCGCCCTCTGCTGCTCCGAAAGTGACGGGGAAGGGGCGAGGTGGACGCCTCTCCGGAGTTCCCGGAGGGGACTTCCCTTGAGCAGTCGCGGATGAAACCCTTAAGCACGCTTTGACCAAGTGAGAGTAATCGATGGTCAACAACTCCGCCGGGTGTCGCCGCCTCATATCCGCATTTTCGCTGATCAATGATCGCTATACAGGGTGACGAGGACGCTCCAGACAAAGGAAAAAGTAACTCAATTGTTGATTCCACGGAGCCGCCGGGAAATGGTTTTCCAGGCGCTCACTATAATCCTATGGCCGGTCACCTAGGGGAACGAAAAACACTTCTCCGCCTAATAGCCCGCTTCTATTGGCCGGGCATTGGCGGTGACGCCCGCAGGTGGTGTGCGGCGTGTCGTGAATGTCAGCTGGTAAACCCACCGCCACCCCAAAAGCCATTGCGCTTCTACCATTAATCGAGGTCCCCTTCGAAGAATTGGGATGGACCTCGCCGGGCCATTAGAACGGTCAGCACGCCGACATCGCCGCGTTAGTCCTAGTGGATTACGCGACGCTGTATCCGGAAGCAGTGCCTCTGAGCAACATCTCCGCGACGCAGTGTTGCAGGGGCACTCTTCAAGATAATCTCCCGGTGGGGATCCCGAAAGAGATCCTCACCCACCAGGGCACAACGCTTATGTCACGAAGCACTTCGCGAACTTTACGAGCTCTTGGGCATCAAATCGATTCACGACTAGCGCTTACTCATCCTCAGACAGATGGCCTAGTGGAACGGTTTAATAAAACGCCAAGAACATGATTCAGTAAATTGCATACACGATGACGCTTAGAAATTGGGATAAGTGGCTAGACCCCTGTTATTTGCAGTACGAGAGGTCCCGCAGCCTCCACCGGTTCTCCCCGCTTGAGTTGTTGTACGGACGACGCCCACGCTGGGTCCTCGATGTCATCCGTGAAAATTGGGAGGAGGGACCTTCTAATGCCAAAAATGAAATTCAATACGTTCTTGATCTTCGAGCAAAGCTCCACACACTGGGGCTGACTAACACAAGAGCATTTGCTCCAGGCTCAAGAACGCCAACGCCGGCTGTATGACAGGGGTGCTCAGCTACGGAATTTGCACCGGAGATAAAGTGCTTGTATTACTCCCAACATCGAAGCTCAAAATTACTCGCCAAGTGGCAAGGACCGCTTGAGGTCACACGACCAGTAGGGGATCTCGATTATGAAGTCAAACGCATCGATAGAGGGGCGCTACAAATATATCACCTCAACCTCCTGAAATTGTGGAGGGAGGAGGCGGCCTCTGTGACGCTGGCCACGGTAGTTCCGAGAGGGCGGAGCTCGGACCGGAGGTAAACAAAAACTACAATCTTAACACTCCGGTCACTTGTGGGGACCAGCTCTCACCGCGGCAGCTCACAGAGGTTTCTGAGTTACAAAAGAGTTTGCGGACGTGTTTTCCCTCTCCGGGCCGTATCGAACCTCATACAGCACCACATCGAGACCGAGCCGGGCGCTGTGGTGCGTTGTCGCCTTATCGCTAATCCGAACATAAAAAGAAAGTCGTTCGGGAAGAATTAGATGCAATGCTCGATATGGGCGTAATAGAGGAATCCCACAGTGATTGGTCCAGCCCGGTTGTTCTTGTTCCCAAGAGTGATGGGTCGGTTCGGTTCTGTGTGGATTACAGGAAAGTCAACGCGGTGTCTAAATTTGACGCGTACCCAATGCCCCGTGTTGATGAACTGCTCGATCGGTTAGGTACTGCTCGATTTTACTCGACCCTGGATTTAACAAAGGGCTATTGGCAGATCCCCTTGACACCAATGTCCCGCGAGAAAACAGCCTTCACCACGCCGTTTGGATTACACCAATTTGTGACGCTTCCTTTCGGTTTGTTCGGGGCCCCAGCCACGTTCCAGCGACTCATGGATCGGATCCTCAGACCGCATACGCGACGCCGCTGCCTATTTGGATGACATTATCATCTATAGCAATGATTGGCAGCGGCACATGCAACATCTGAGGGCCGTCCTGAGATCGCTGCGGCGGCGGGCTCACGGCAAACCCTAAGAAGTGTGCGGTTGAGCGTGTGGAGGTACGGTATCTGGGGTTCCACTTGGGTCATGGCCAGGTGCGTCCCCAAATTGAAAAGACTGCGGCGATTGCGACTTGCCCTAGACCTAAGACCAAAAAGGGGTGAGACAGTTCCTGGGGCTGGCTGGCTATTACAGAAGATTTGTGCCTAATTATTCGGACGTCACCAGCCCGCTGACTGATCTCACTAAAAGGGGGCTCCAGATCCGGTCCAATGGTCGGAGCAGTGCCAACAGGCGTTCACGCAGATTAAAGCTGCACTTTGTGGGGGCCGCTTTTACATGCACCTGATTTTTCTCTCCCTTTTATTTTGCAGGCGGACGCTTCAGACAGAGGGCTGGGGGCCGTACTCTGCAGCTGGTGGAGGGGAGGAGCCCGGTGCTGTACATTAGCCGGAAGCTCTCCTTAAGGGAGACTAAGTACAGCACCGTGGAAAAGGAGTGTTTGGCCATCAAGTGGGCGGTCCTCACCCTCCGTTACTACCTGCTGGGGCGGGCCTTCACCCTCTGTTCGGATCATGCCCCACTCCAGTGGCTCCACCGCATGAAGGATACTAACGCCCGGATCACCCGTTGGTATCTCGCTCTCCAGCCTTTTAAATTCAAGGTGATCCACAGACCGGGGTGCAGATGGCTGCCGCCGACTTCCTCTCCAGAAATGGGGAGTGGTAGGCAGGCGGATGACGCCCGGCCTGAGTCGGGCGGTGGGGGTATGTGGCAGCGGGCGTGGTCAAGCGCCCGTCCGGGAGAGAGAAGCGGTAAGGGCGCTCACACCTGGGCCAAATTATGACTAACACCTGTCTCTAATTGCAGTAGAGTGAGGAGAGCGGTGAAAAAGCCAGCAGCCGCAGAGCAGAGGGAAGCCGACCAGAGCAAGCCAACCCAGTGCGCTTGTGTTGTTGTGTGTTGGTTTTTCTGTAAATGATTGTGAGACAGACAGCCATTAAAAAAACCTTACCTTCTCGTTGTAACCTTCGTTTCCTGTCCTCCTTCCCGTGAGGGTTTTACATGTCTAAATACATAATTACTGCTAAGATTATCAAGCTGCCATAGGCTACACTGACAGTGACTGTCAAATCAACATAATTAAAGGTGCAAGGTAACTGTTTGTAATATCTGGATGATTGCAAGGGTTCACAAATGATTATTCGGCTATTTGTTGGGAAGCGGGAATAAAAAACATGAAAGATATCTTGCACTATTGTGAAGGAGAAAGCGGGGTCAGGTTAAAAGTACACGTGGGTCATTTATTGTCAACACTTTTCAGTGTATACACACAAAATAATGCTTTTCAGGAGTACACTGAACGCGAATGCACACACACAGCTTCGTGCATCTTTTTCTCTCTCCTCCGGCAGTCTGGATTGCTCTTTTATCCCTCTCCAGCTTTCACTGCAACACAAAACAGTTGTTAGAGAGATTTCCCACAGTTGTCAATCCTAACCTCTCTTCCTCTCCCGACCTAGCTCTCCACAGATATCGCTCGGCCACACCCACATCACCACAGCATCAAACACTACTCAAAATAGCGGAGAATGAAGTGCACAGGGAGCTACTGTATGAGCCCAAATAGCACAAAACAGATATTAAAATGATCAAATCATTCACGTTAAAGTAAAAAAAAAAAAAAAAAAAACTGTCACTGTCTATAACAAAGAATTGTTAACCAATGGAAAATAAATAATTTGAGAGTAAAACCTGATATGTTCACTGCCTGGGCATGTTCACATTTCATTGTGGCAGCAAACGCTAGTATTGTCATGTGCATGGAGTTATGTTGCTGCAATTGCTTAGCCTCTTCGGGATGCTTTTGATTTTTAAATGGTTTAGAATTTAACTTGTGGAATTATTGTCTTGCACACCAGAGCAAATGGGGAAAACATTGGGCTACCATTTATCACGTGCTGTAACTTTTCCAGGTGAAAGACAATCTGGAATTATGTTAAACAGTGTAACAGTCACATGAAGTCCTCTTTGCAACCTGAACTTCTTCAGAACATCAAATCTTTGTAACACCTGCACTAAAAAGGCTAGACCTAGTTTAACAAATTAAACAGAACACAGTTGTCTTGAGATGTGTTTATAAAAATGTTAGTTCTTTTTAAATTGACATGGCATCTAAATGTGTGAGACACTGAAAAAAAAAAAAAAAACATTGAGATGCGGCACAACGGTCAAAGGCATTTCCAGTACATTTTAAGAAAAAAAAATTCGAAACAGTGCAGAAGCACACAAAAACACATATGAACTGCCCCTAACTGGCCCTAAAATTATCAAACTGACTCAAACCATGCCAAAACCAACTGGTTTATTGAGTCTCATTGGGCTCGGGTTGGGTTGAATACCTTTATTTTGGTATTTGAATACAGACACTTCAAATGGTTAACCAAATGACAGCTATCCATGCACATCCCAAGTTCTGTCCAGATTATAGGCTGCAGTTATCTTAAGTGCTTCAGAAAAGCACTGAACATAATTTTCTGCTCTCTGCAGAGGAATCATTTATGCTTCTTTGCTGCTGAACACTTGATGATAAGAATACATTCAAGACGTAGGAGGGAGAATCCCTGTGAACACTCCTAATTCGTATAAACAGATAGACTGGGAATTCTTCAGATGGGTTAATGAGCTGAAAAGGGACTTTTGATCATTTAGAAATATGATATAATAGTAATTATATAGCTGAAGAACATGTTTAACCAGGTGTGTAGTAAAGCTGTTACCTGCTAAAGCTGTGCACGCCTATACAGTGCTCTTCAGCTGAATGTGTTGCTGTGGTGGTGGCGTAGTGGTCTAAAGCACATAACTGTTAATCAGAAGGTTGCTGGTTCGATCCCCACAGCCACCACCATTGTGTCCTTGAGCAAGGCACTTAACTCCAGGTTGCTCCGGGGGATTGTCCCTGTAATAAGTGAACTGTAAGTCGCTTTGGATAAAAGCATCTGCCAAATGCATAAATGTAATTGTTGCTGGACCCTTCAGTGTTTGTTGTTCATGTCTCACTCGAAATCTCTTTTTGAATTTTGCTCTATGCATTCATGTCTCAATATGAATGATAGTCCATGGGTCACACTGAATCTCTCTCCATTTTCTACTCTGAATCTCACTCTCATCTCTGAATATCACTCTACGTCTCACTGCACTTTTCACTCTGAATCCCACTCCATTTTTCACTCTGAATCTTGGTGTCACTCCACTCTGAAATTCACTCCACTATTCCTTCTGATTCACTCCACTTTTCACTCTGAATCTCAGTCCACTTTGTATTCTCAATCTCACTCCACTTTTATTCTGAATCTCACTCAAAATTTCACTCTGAATCTCACTCCACTTTTATTCTGAATATCACTCAAATTTTCACTCTGAATCTCACTCCACTTTTCATTCTGAATCTCACTCCACTTTTCACTCTGAATCTCAGTCCACTTTTATTCTCAATCTCACTCCACTTTTCACTCTGAATCTCACTCCACTTTTTATTCTGAATCTCACTCAACTTTTCACTCTGAATCTCACTCCACTTTTCACTCTGAATCTCACTCCACTTTTTATTCTGAATCTCACTCAACTTTTCACTCTGAATCTCACTCCACTTTTTATTCTGAATCTCACTCAACTTTTCACTCTGAATCTCACTCCACTTTTTATTCTGAATCTCACTCAACTTTTCACTCTGAATCTCAGTCTCGCTCCACTCTGAATTTCACTCCTCTATTCCCTCTCAATTTGACTCCCTTTTTGACTCTGAATCTCACTCCACATTTATTCTGAATCTCACTCCACTTTTCATTCTGAATCTCACTCCACTTTTCACTCTGAATCTCAGTCCACTTTTATTCTCAATCTCACTCAACTTTTCACTCTGAATCTCACTCCACTTTTCACTCTGAATCTCACTCCACTTTTTATTCTGAATCTCACTCAACTTTTCACTCTGAATCTCACTCCACTTTTCACTCTGAATCTCACTCCACTTTTTATTCTGAATCTCACTCAACTTTTCACTCTGAATCTCACTCCACATTTTATTCTGAATCTCACTCAACTTTTCACTCTGAATCTTGGTCTCGCTCCACTCTGAATTTCACTCCTCTATTCCCTCTCAATTTGACTCCCTTTTTGACTCTGAATCTCACTCCACATTTATTCTGAATCTCACTCAACTTTTCACTCTGAATCGCACTCCACTTTTCACTCTGAATCTCACTCCACTTTTCACTCTGAATCTCACTCCACTTTTCACTCTGAATCTCACTCAAATTTTCACTCTGAATCTCACTCCACTTTTCACTCTGAATCTCACTCCACTTTTATTCTGAATCTCACTCAACTTTTCACTCTGAATCTCACTCCACTTTTCACTCTGAATCTTACTCCACTTTTCACTCTGAATCTCACTCAACTTTTCACTCTGAATCGCACTCAACTTTTCACTCTGAATCTCACTCCACTTTTCCCTCTGAATCGCACTCAACTTTTCACTCTGAATCTCACTCCACTTTTCACTCTGAATCTCACTCAACTTTTCACTCTGAATCTCACTCCACTTTTCACTCTGAATCTCACTCCACTTTTCACTCTGAATCTCACTCCACATTTCACTCTGAATCTCAGTCTCGCTCCACTCTGAATTTCACTCCTCTATTCCTTCTCAATTTAACTCCCTTTTTGACTCTGAATCTCACTCCACTTTTCTCTCTGAATTTTACTCTACTTTTCACTCTGTATCTTGCGCCACTTTTCATTCTGAATCTCACTCCAATTTGTAATCTTAATCTTGGTCTTGCTCCACTCTGAATATCAATCCACTATTTACTCTATATCTCACTCCAATTTTCACTCTAAATCTCACTTTACATTTCACCTGGAATCACATTTGTTCCACACGTTTTTCTCTTTGGTATTTGTGTAATCTGATTTACATAAAACATTGATCACTCTCAGTGGGTGAATCTCACCTCACTTACACTGTATTTTGCTCCTCATCTCACTCTGAAACACATTTTATACATTTGTTTAATTGCTTTTGTGAACTCATTTTCTTGTGCCACAATGTTTAGAAAGGCCACAAAGCTACAGTAATAATAAGTATCCTCTTTACTCTCCTCACATCTTTCCCTCTTTCTCCTCATGGTTTGGGAATAATCTTCTCTAACATGCACAGTTGAAAGAGGCTGGGGAGTCCCTGCTGTATTTGCAGTTTTTAATGCTATTAGATATGCCCATATCTCCCACTCATGCATTCTTCTTCTACCTTCATTCTTCATATTTTATACTCTTGTCTGTTTTTTCAATATTGTTTGTCAATGCAAATGTATGCTTTTTTTTTGTATGGGGTCACTAGAAATTCTGAAATAATTTTTTATCGTCAACATCCTGTATATGTCATTTAATTGGGGAATTTTTAAGCACTTTCTTACTAGTGCTTTTGATGTGGACATGAATGTGTTTGATGTCAGACTTTGGTTTGTTTGTTTGTTTGATTGGTTTGAAAGCTGTCTGAACTCGAGTGCACACCAACTTGAAATGGTGATCTGCTATTGATGACATTTAAGTTACCAATTCATAGTACATTTCTTGCATTTTTCACATCTCTTGCAATGTCTGCAGCACAAAATGTTGGTAGTAAAAGCAAAGGGATAAAACATGACAAACAGTGAAGCTGCTGTCTTCACCTCCTGAGTAATTATCTAGATACAGTGCTAAACAGCTGACGCTAGTATTAATGGCAGTACTCACATTGATGATGCAAATGTATTGCCAACTTTATTGCCATTATTAATTTGACTGACTAAACAAGTGTTCCTGTTTCCTAAATTTCAGTTTGTCTAAAATGTTTTTTTGAAAGAGTATGAACTTTAGCATGGAGGAGTTTAGGGCAGTTGAACAGTATGAGTGTGAGAGAGTGTTATCAGGGCAAGCCAAAAAGCAGAAGTTAGAATTCACTGTCCACATCTATCTTCATTCCTTCTTACCATTCTTCTTTTTCTAATCCTCTTTTCTCTTTCTCTTTTATCTTTTCCTTTCTTATACCTCTCATGCTTTCTTCCTCTCCAATAGTTTATCTGAATCTTTTCTAATCCTTTTTTTTTTCTTCAAAGGATGGATATCTGCTGTGTTATTGAAAGAGATAAAAGTGAGCACTTGCAGTAGTATGACTTCTTCCTCTCAGGAGAGATCTGGTTTTTACTCTTGTGGAAGAGGATGTGTCTCCCTCTCTTTCTCACTCTTTTCCTCTCTCTTACTTCAGCCTTAGGATTCTGGAGGTGGTGCATTAATATTGAGTCGTTTATCTGTACATGCATTACTGGACGTAACCTGTGCACGCACAACTCCTGTCACATCATAGAAAATATTTTATTTATATTTGTTCTACACATTCCCCTCCCTTTATTTGTTGTTTTTAAAATATTTATCGTGATGATTTCAGCTACCAATATAAGTAATCTCAGCTCCATTTTACCGATTTTACTATGTTTTTAGTAAATCCCTTTTGCACAATTTTACAGATGTTCCCTCAAATGTGGAAAATGTGGAAAAAGTCTGCAGTTTCCATGTAGTCCTGATTATAAACATGAATAATGCAGCGACTAAAATCAGTCAAGACTTTAAACAGGAGTAGCATGAGTTTAAGTGCACTTGTCATTCCCATATAGTGTTGTTGTTGTGTTTGTTTGTTTATCATGTGTACATTTATTGTATGAATTATAGATTTAATGACAAATCCCATAAAACTCAAGAGACATGAACCCCCCCAATTTTTTTTTTTTAAGAATAAAGAAAATGAAGCTATTTTAACCATTTAAGCTCTGAAGGTGTTTTTAATGATTCCCTGTTTCAGTGACATAACCTCAATTAAAGGCTTATTTTTTTAAGCTTAAAATAAAAAAAATATAAAAAAAGGAGGGTAAAATGTTTGGTATCATTGGAAAGAAAACTTTTAAAATTGTTTAATTATATAAATTATGATACATTCTGAGACTCAGCCTAGAAACTGCTGGGGGAATGTGTTTTTAGCCAAAAATGTTTTATTTGACCTGATATGTTGCTGGTTGTAAACAAGATGGCTCTGAGAAGCTTTTATTTTGTTCCCAAAAATGTCAAGAATATCTTAGAAAAATTTTGTTTTGATACAACAAAGCAATCACAAGTTATAACATTACAAAAATTATTTATCATAGTGTCCAAAAACATCTCCATGTGTCCAAAAGCCTTTCCAAACAGGTTATACATAATAATCGTACATAAAAAAAAAAAACGAATTACACATGCAAACACAACAATGACTGAAGGTATGCGTAGCATGGAGACATGATTTTAGTAATGAGATTTCACAGAATGAGTGCTTTTTGACTCAATGAGTCTGCATAAAATTAAACCTTCTATCTACTTGAATAGAGAATGAACTAAATCTTCAAAACAATTGGTCAAGATTACGATCAAAGAACTTATTTCAAATCAGCAGTTAAATCTGACACCAATTGTGTCATAAAGTGCTTTTTATGTTAGCTCAGATCATTCTCAAAATGCTGTTTTTCAAGCTGGTCCAGATAATTCACATGCACGTTTTCTAGATGACTTTGCATCTGAAAGGTGACTGGCTCTTTTACCTGTAAGGCAGGACTTCCTTTACTGCATCTACCACACTGGGCATTCCAAATTCTCCCATTCATTTTAATACCAATGCTCTTTCTCAGGCTAAATCTCCAGGGGAGCTGAAATGAGATTCTTGTTATTTCTGTAGTTTTCTCTCTTTAAACCCTTTTGACCTTTAAACAAAGTCCTTCAGCATTTGTCTTGCGATCAACAGGTCCATGTTATAAGCACCCCTGCTATAAGTGTATTCGTATATTTTGTTGTAGTATTAGGGACAGGGTTAAAACTTTGAGACTGTTTAAATGCACTCCTCCAGCTGTTTAGCCCTGGGCTATGTGTATGTTCTGAGTAAGTTTTATGGCACGTGTGTGCTGTTGTGCTGGCTGCATCATGTCTCAGTGAACATCTCTGACATCTGTCATTTACAATGACAAAATGACTAACACAAGAGCTGTCACTCATCTGAAATATGCTGAAACACAGCATTACAAAGTATTCCTCATGCAATAATCTTTCTTCCTTTCTTTCCTTCGTTCTTAATTAATTAATTATTTAATTAAAGATGTGTTTAATTTCTCTATGTGTGTTTGTGTACAGAACACTCCAGTGGGAACATCGGTGTTTATGGTGAACGCCACAGACCCGGATCAGGGCACGGGCGGCAGTGTGCTGTTCTCCTTCCAGCCTCTCTCTCCGTTCTTTGCCATTGATGGGGCCAGAGGAACAGTTACTGTGACCAGAGCACTGGACTATGAGACCACAACTTCCTATCAGCTCACTGTTAATGCCACGGTTAGAAAACACACACAATTCAACAGAGATCTAGATTGTATATTTATTAGTAAGTAACCAACATTTATTAGTAAGTAACCAACCAACCAGAATACCTTAGCAATGACCTAGCAAGCATTCAGAACATCTTAGCAACCTCACAACAAGGCCCTGGCGACCACTCACAACACTCTAGCATTGTGGTGATGACCTTTGCATGGAAAAACATAATATGTGTTTGTGTATTTTTTTTCTCTTTTAAAGGACCAGGATAAACGTCGTCCTCTCTCCAGTCTGGCTAATTTGGCGATTACCATCACTGATGTTCAAGACATGGACCCCATCTTCACCAACCTCCCATACAGCACTAATATAATGGAGGATGCACCACCAGTCAGTATATGCATATACACACACACACACACACACACACACACACACATACTGTACGAACTATAGATTCTATCCCCTACCCTAATCCAAACCCTCACAAAAAACTTTCTGCATTTTTACATTTTGGAAAAAACATTGTTTAGTATGTTTTTTAAGTGATTTGAATTATTGGGACACTTGAAATATCCTCATAAACCACATTTGTACCAGAATAACCTAGTAATTACCAGTTTGTAACCTAAAAAAAATTACTCGTAAACCAACCAAACCTGCCCACACGCGCACGCACACGCACACACACACACACACACACACACACACACACACACACACACGCACATACATATACTGTAAATGTGATAATGTAATATTTAAATGCCGAATCTCGTCACATTACCCCAAAATCTAAAGAAAAATTATTTTGCATATAGAAAATGAAGCCTTTGTAGGACTATTAGCTTGTTGTTGACAGTTTGACATTGTTTTCATGACAGTGAAGCACATTTTCCATCCACAAATTCTTATTACTGTAATGTATCTGAATATATTTCTGAACATCTGAGTGTTTTTATAACTCCAACTGTTCTCAGTGGTGATTCTCATTAGATTCCTGTTACAATAAAACTGTATTTTCACTGAATTAGAGTAAAACATGAAGGAAAGAAAAAGTAGTACAATGTTTTTAGTTGTCATGAATATAATGGCACAATGCAAAAAATATCGTATTGTCCTAAAAATCTCTTCTCATTTTCTCTAAGTGATATACAGTTCATTTTCTCTTTTCATGTTGGGCTGAAATATGACCTGTACATTTTCTTGACCGGTTTCATGAGATTCATCCAGATACATTGGCTGTTTCTCAAAACCAATGAGCTGCCAACCTTAAAGTATCATGGCATTTTGGGACATTGGATTGAACATTTGAACATTTTGGGACATTTTGACTGGTTTTTAGACATAGCAAGAGACCAAAAGTAGGAATATTCCATTGAATAGAAAGTAAAGATTTTTATAAAACATAAAAGTCTCAAGGGAATAAGAGAGAGAAACAGATAGAGAGCGACAATTTGGCTGAAAATGTATGTGTTCACTAATAAGACAATTATTATGAGAGAAGCAGCCATTATACCTGCGAAAACCCGCTGGAATATTCGTGTAATTACAGTGTAAGATTTATACTCTGACCTGCTCAGCGTGAGAGCCCATGAAAAAGGTCATTCAGACCAAGATTTAAAGATATGATTCACCACCAGCCATTCATTCCTCTGCCAATTTACTCACCGTGGCAAACACACCGCTGCAGGTCATGTGCATAAATATGTATATTTAATGTGCATGTTTTTTCTAAGCATGTGTGTTTCTGTCTGTTTACTTAATGATCCAGTATTTCTTTTTGAAGTACAGAATACAATGTTTTTAAACAGTAGTTTAAAGGGATAGTTCACACAAAAATTATAATATACTCACCCTCTTGTTGTTCCAAACCTGTATGACTTGTTTTAATGTACATCGTAGTCCATCTCTTCATTGTACTGGCATTGGATAGTCGATCACAGCGTGATTTATGCCAAACAAGAACAAAATTATACAAACTAAATATAGGTGCATATCCTAAAATAAATGTAAGACAATGTTACCAGGACAAATGGATCTGTATCAACTGTAGACAAAATGTCAATTAATTCAGTCTATAAGCATTTATAGGGCAAATGCTGCCTAACTCGCTGTGACATTTTTAAGACCAAGCCATTAGCTACACGCAAGAGGCACCATCTAGCGATCATTATGTGTAAGTAGCAGTGTCCCTGTTTGAAAACTAGGCGGTCTTCTGACCCCTTTAGTCGCGCTAAGCGTAGGTTACAGTGGCTCCACGCTTCTAGTGTTAAAGCTTAAAAAAAGACTCAAAAGTATCATAAAGGTAGTCCATGGACTCATTTCCAAGTCTTCTGAAAGTAATTTTTCAGTGAAAATGTTGATGTCTTTCCATTTGCATAGACATTAACTTTTGAGTGTGTCAAAAGTGAATTGTAGTGACACAGATCTATCAGTTATCTCAGAGCAAGTCAGGAATAGATTGAGGGCGAGAAAGTGATGACTTCAGTCCAGTTGTCCTGTCTAAGTTAGCCGATCAGCATCAAGCTCTGAGTGGACACGATTGATTTCGACATTTAATTTCTTATGTGCGAAAGTGTTTCCAGTACAATCTTCATTGACGCAAACCGATAAGTTGCGGAAGCACTCTTCAAATAGACAAGAGGCCTTTGTGCTGAAAATTAAACATTCCAAACACGTATCCCCTCGTTAACGGGACACGTCACACTGGCATGTTCATGTAAAATGATGTTGACGTACACACTTAGACACATGCTGAATGCTTAAACCTTATCTTCCCTCTTACACACACTCGTACACAGACAGATTGTGTGTCAGCTCAGTCGACGGGCCTCAGGCTAAGTGACTGAGTGGGTGTGGATAAGGGCTGGGCAATATGTCAAAATTATTTAATCGATAATCGGCGTATAATCGTTAACGCCCCCTGCTGAGGGTCAGTGAATTTTTTTATTTAATTGATTTTGCTTTAAAAAGTTATCAATTTATTGAAACATGAAAAACATAAATTACATTTCTAAATTCAAATTGCACTTTAGGGTCTTATTTACTTATTTAACCGCCTTATTTAAACATTTACCGTCTCCAACGGCTCCATTTGCCATCAGGTAAGTACCTGTCAATGACACCAGGTGGACAATTACTAATTGTCTACAGATTAAGAACTAAAGACAATTATAAATGTGAAGACTACAATAATAATAAATAAGCCTAATAAATTCCCTTGTGCTCCCAAAATAATGCTGCCAAATGTGTGTTCTTATCGAATTTATGTTTGTATTGTGTTTTGGTAATACAGTTAATGCTCCAGTTAAACTCCGTTTTAGGTTCAAGGTAAATGTGTCTTGTATTACTTAAGAATTTAATCACTTTCATCTTTGTGTCTTTAATACAAAGATTATTCTTGCAAACAGTTTTCAGACAAATGAAACATGAAAAAATGTGTTCCATGAGACAGTCTTGTGCTGCACACCTCTGAACAAACAGAGTTTAATATAATAAAGTGTGCTTCTTCAAGCGTGTGTCTTTATGACTAACAGCATTTCTCATTTGTCACTCTGAGACGTCTTATAGGTCGCCCACCTGTTGCAAGTAGATGAGCAAAATTTCTTGTGCATGAAACACATTTGGCCTCGTCACATTTTACGGGTGGCGAGTGCTACTTTCACACCCTGGGCTACGGTTTAATATATTTGGTGACTTCCCAGATTCATGGTTTTGCCATTTCACGATGTTGTCGATCATCATCTGTCAATGAGTGTCGCAATTGGCATCGGGATCTTTGTAAGACATCATCAATATCCGATCACCCAGTCCAAGTGTGGATGGTTTTCAAAGCTGCTGGCATTTACACACAAACTGATATCAAATATGTCTGTCAAAACAAAGCTCTTTTTGCCCTCCCTCCATCTCTCGTTCTACCTCAGGTGCATCTCTCTTATGTAGTGTTATAGCCTGCCAAGCTAGAAGCTACTCAGAATTCACAGCAGTTAACCCTTTAAAGGTGCAATATGTAAAAATTTTCATGTATTATTCACCCCTTTTTGCCAATGTGTGAACGGCTTGTAAATCAACTTAAAAAATGAGCCCTTCCCGGACTTACTAGGTTGCCTATTAAAGCCTGTAGACTTATTTTCATGCGAGGGGAGTGAGTCGCTTTTGCCGGCTCCAGTGAGCCTTGCCTTAGATAGTAATACCTTCTCTTCCACTATTCAACAGTGACAACAAACTTCAACACTAGGTAACGCTAGCTTAGAGATGGAATCCAGCTGTGAGTGAGCCAAAAACAAACACATACACTCACACACAAAACATGTATCTACAGAATCCCGTCTGGCTGAACGGGAATGTGATCGTGGTCGAGCAAAAACTAAAGAGGGCATTTGATTCCTGGAGGGAACTTCGTTCGGTTTTGGGGATCAAAACTGACCCTGAATGGGCGTTCTTCTTATTGGACAGGGCAGCTTACATAACAGCAAAGCATGTGAAATATAGTGCCATAAGGATTGATCTGTGTAATTTTAGCTGAACTACAATAACACATGAAATCGATGCTAGACAATGTTCAAGATTATGCAAAAAGACCCATTCATTAGTGTAACGTAACTTGGTTATACTGAAATAATATACATTCTGTTATTATAAAACAATAGCACATCGACATATAAAAATGACAGTTGGGATGGATTCACATAAATACTGAATTGTGTCAACATATTTATAATGTACACTCTATTTTATGAACAGCTACTGTCATCATCCACCAAATTTAGCTAACAGCTATTGATAAAACTGGCTAGCTAGCTAACGCCGACATAGGCTATTGTATAAATGCTCTCAATGTATCATGCAAAGAAAAGTGAATACTTCAAACTACAGTCTCGCATATTCAGACCTATATCCACACTTTGTTTTAGCCCTGTTCCAGCACAGGAGAGTCAAATATAATATACAGTCTCAAAGTGTGTAGTAAAACAATCATAACTGTATGATTTTAATTATGCTACCTTATCTGTCAGCATGATGCTGGTGAATCACGTTGTCTCTTTGTACATTACGTCATTGTTTTGGTCAATGCTCGCTCGCTCTTGTCTCTATGGAGTGTGTGCACGACCAACATGTAGCTGGATGCAGTTCACTTAATGGCCACAGGTGTCATTAATAAAAGGGTTTCTGAATCTTAGACAATGCACCTTTCTGCTCTGAGGGTGTTTTTAAAGATTCAGTGGTATACGCAAAATGAAAGGCTTATAACTTGGAAAACAATAATTGTACATAAGAACAGATTCCACATGCAAACACAACAATCACTAAAGGTTTGCATGCTGTAACGTAAGGAAGGAAGTCACGAGAGCTGGATCTAGGTGCGGCTAAGGAGTTTAATGAGAAATAAACAAGTGCAAACTAATGGGTAAATACAGGAACAAATAAAATATCCACAATGGGAAACAAGAACATGTACAGGAGCAAACATATAAGAAGGCCACTGATCATACACGGAATGAGTAGATGAAAGACAGGTTAAAACAATCAAGGACAGCTGGCAGTGATGAGAGCAAGGAATTATGGGAATTGTAGTCCGGTAGAACAGATGACAGGGGAGAAACACATGGCACACAACAGTGAATCATAACACATGCAGATATGATTTTAGTGATGAAATTTTACTGAATGAGTTTCATTCTTTGACATTTGAGTCATCATTGAGTCTGTGTCATGTACTTGGTGCCATCTCCTGGTGGCCAAATCTAATTACAGTGATTGATAACTCTGTGCCCAAATATGGAGGACTATCACCACTGGTTGCAGTAATGTGAAACCAATCTGATTCGTTTTGCGTTTTATGATGCTTCAGCATTTCCAATGTCGTCTTCTGATTCAGAAAAGCTAACGAGATTATAGCCAGAGAGCATGATGCCAAATAGCCAGATATTGTGTGCACATTGTGCTTCGTGTGGGCTATCTAATAATGTATACATCTGATTACTTTGTGTGTGGGCTTATTTTATAGTTAATTGCCTCCTCTAAGTAATGGTATGTGATATTTTATGTTCTATGTATTTTTCTTGAAGTTATAAGCAGAAATGCGGCATATGAGCAACACCTGTTAATATGAAACATGAATTTCAAAGACATATAGCTATTACACGCTACATGTGAGTAAAACAAATAGGCTGGTTGTATTTTGCTCTTTCAGAGCTTTCAAAAAACATATGACTCATAGCTATTTAATGAGTTTGATGTTTTTACCAATTACAATAATATGTACAGTGCAAATGTTTTTAGAAATTATCAAAATGGAACAATTCTGATTTGTCTGCAAATTTCAAAGCACTGTATGTTCATAATGCCTAGATGCATTGTAAAGTAGAGCTTCTAAGCTTTAAAACAGTACCTATTTTGTGTTGGTCAAGACTGTAGTTATTAACATTTTGATAATAATTTTTCTTTTTCTCGTGGCCCACTGGCGGTGTTAAACTACAGTCAAACTAATAATTTAATCAAATCTGTGCCTGCATAAAGAGCCTATTGCCGGCTGTGCAGCAAAATGTAAAATATTAAAACAATGATGAGGCACAAAACAATTAATGAAATAACACAAATGGAAAAGGTAACGTTCAAAAATATATTTTAAAATTGTTTCGGCCAACAAATATTGTATTTGATCAATTTTATGACATTTAAAGCACCTGTGACAACATACCCCAATAAAAATATGACTGCATGTTCTGACATTTCAGGAAAAATACCTTTGTCATAAAACCTTTTTCAGCAAATATCTGACCCTTGCATTAAAGTTTGCCAGTGTAGTTGGATTATGTTTGCTTGTTTACCCAAGAACTATGACAAAAACTATTTAAAATGTATTTAGTAGGGTAGAATTCACCAAAATAATTTTGATTTAAGAGGGTTTTGAAGAATTAAACACAAAACCAATACTGAAAAAAATGCACATTGGCACCTTTACACTTTTCACTCCAAATATTATCATTAACACGATATAGCCCTTGTGACTACTTCCCAGAGTGACAAATAGCCTCAGTCTTTCAAATTTAAGCAGAGCCATATTTTTCTGGCACAAAAACAACTAGGTTTTTTAATGAATGAATTAAATCATCCTGTAATATAAGAATCTCAATAAGGCCGACACATAATACATTATAATACTCCTTAATGTATATTAGGACTGTGAATCAATATATATTTTTTAAACAAGTAAATCACAGTTTTCTGTGATTAATCTTGGTACATGGTACATTAAAACAAACATTAAAATATGATCATAAATATATTTATTTTATACCATGTCTCAAAGAATTAGCAAGAAATTGGTTAATAATAATTTATTTTAATTATTTAAATATATACAGCACATGCTAATTTTTTTTTGCAAATACAGTTAACTAGACATATTTCTACAGGCATAAAGCCTTGATAAAAGTATATATTTACATGCTATAAAATCAGTGGACATGCTGCAATTAAAGGTTGAGCAAAATCTTCTGCTGTTTTCCAGTGGAATTTCTTAATAATAGGATCAAATGGACAGATTCAATTGATATCAAGCTTTAATGACAAGGTAAACTTAAGATTACGTTGCCAATACACTGGTTCAGATGACAGTGATAAACATTTGCTGGTGATGCGAAGAGATACGGCAGCCTCCTGGACATTTATAAATGCCAATTTTAGCCAAAGGAAGTGGGAAAAACATTATTTACGGATACTGCATAATCTGCGTCATTTTGTATTTTGAACAGATTATATTTCCCAGCCCTAATTTATATACTTTGAAAACATAAATATGTGTCTTCCCTAGGAATCAAATCCATTTGGGTGCTCACATCAGTTGCCTTCCAGGAGGAACATGACATCAATGGGCAATGTAAAGCATAAAGTCATCTTATTATTACTTTTCTATTAGTTGACTCAATGAAAAATTAAAAATACAATTATTGAGCAATTTCAGTTGTAGTTACCGGTACTATTAAGCACTATTTAACATTCCAAATGACTTGGGAAAATGAGTGTGGGCAACTAAAATGCACATGTACACACACACACACACACACACATACACACGCGCACGCACACTTTGCTGCACACGTTCATACTGTAGAAAGCAGAATCAACCTGTCAAATTGACAAAAGTTTGACAAAGGCTAAAACGGAGAGAACAACTATGTTTTGCAGGTAAAGTGGGGAGTTTTTGCACCGTTGTTCGCCGTTTTCTTTTGTCAGGGTGACATTTAAAGGTTTTTAAGGGGCTGTCAAGCGCTTGATCTAAAATGGTGGAGGAGAAGAGACAAAGGGATGGAGGGAGGACAGAGAAGTGAACGAAAAGGTGCAGGGAGAATATTTAAGGATGAAAGGACAGCAGCAAGAGAGAGACACATGTGCATGATTGAACATTCCACTTGTGTGGAGAATAGCTCGCAAATTACTTCAGCCACACTTCATCCCTTCTGTTCAGTCGCTCACTCCCTACTTTTGTCATCCATTTCTCCCTCCAATCTTTCTTGTGTTCTGTCTCTAAACGTGCTGTAATTGATTGTGTGCTGTAATAGCGGTGGAGTGTTGGCCCAAATGAAGCATTAACTGCTCTCAGACACTATTAGCTGGATCAATGACAAATGCTTTCTCTCTATCTGTTCTCTTTAAGCATTTTTACCATTTCTCATTCAGGATCAAAGAGTCCTCTAATTCTCATTTCTGTATATTTCTCAGTTTTGGTTTTTCATGTCTCATTTCATTTGTTTGTTCTTGAAGCTGACGTCCCTGTAACGGCATTGTTCACCAGGTCCCTTATGTCTCTTTATGTGATTATTTTGTACACTTTTAGCTTTGATGGACTCAGTGTCTTTCCTGAATAGTTTGAAAAACTAGGGGTAAATAATCACAGAATTTTCATTTTTGGGTATCACTATCACAAACATGCTCTCTCTGTCAATCTTGAAATAGTATATGTTAGTGTTAGTGAGTGTTAGTGAAAG
The DNA here is from genome assembly GCF_025860055.1 of Xyrauchen texanus. NCBI lineage: Eukaryota > Metazoa > Chordata > Actinopteri > Cypriniformes > Catostomidae > Xyrauchen > Xyrauchen texanus. The sequence goes on along the minus strand of NC_068295.1, from coordinate 6,956,528 downwards.
GATATAGGGATATTTTCGTTCAATAAAGGAAAAAATGAGCTTGTAGTTCAGTTAGACACAGAGGTTTTCTTTCATGATTTATGGGAGTAATCTGGGCCATAGGAAACCTGCAAATATCAGGGAATTTGACAATTGTGATTTCCATGCCTGTAAAAGTCATAAGAATAAAAAAAAAACCTTAAAAAGTCATGAAAAACTCTATAGTAATTTCTATAGTGAATATAGATTTTTATAGTTACACTCAGCTCGTTACACTTCTCTCAGCTTGTTTTGATGTTTGTATCATGATTTAATGTTTGTTTATGTGTATTCTTTATGTGTTTCTCTCTCTCTCTCTCTTTTCCCTTCTCTTTCTCTCTCATTAAATGTTTTTGGTGTGTGTGTGTCTGCAGGGTTATGAAGTGCGTAAGATCAGGGCGATCGATCAGGACTTGGGTCGACCACGTGGAATCGGATACACTATCATATTAGGTCAGTCAAATTCAGCATTGTCATGATTATGACATTTTGGCAGCTACTAAAAAAATAAAAAAAGATGTCATTTTAAGTGCTCACAGCACTACTGCACTGAAAAGAAAGCAATTTTATGAAGTGTCTTTTATTTTTGTTATTACACAAATACCACACAAAACACTGAATGCACCACATAACCGTACTTACTGCACGAAATAACCAAAATAAATGCATGTTTTGTCATTTTTTCAATAGATTTCTCTTTATCATAAAATTCTATTATATAAAGAAAGTCAGGCTGATACAATGCTTTCAAATTCTACTAATTGCACTAATTCTTTACAAATTTGTCAGGACTGATTCTTCACAATAGTTTAATTTACACTTTGCTACTTTGGTCATTTTAGTCTTTTATGCAAAGCACACTAATTGCAGGGAGTTTTTTTCTGGAGTAAAGTGTCTTTAAGTGCTTTACTCAAGAGCACATTATTGGCACTTTTCCACTGCCCGTTACGATTCGAGCTTGCTTTTCCAATGCAGTTTGTGCCACCTCAACGTGTGTGGGATTATAGACTGATCATCATATTTGCACCACCTCTACTGCCGTGACATCATCTTAAACGCGACACAAACATTACTGACCATAAACAATAACATGACCGCTAGCCGTTAGCTACTAGCTCATTGTGCATAAAGCAGTTGTTGCATGGTGATTTTACACAAGTGTAACAGTGAAATTGGCCTGGTTGTTTTAGAAGCAAGCTTTCTAGTAGCTGGTCAACTAAATAAAGTGAAGTTTTTAAGCAGAGTATAGAGTTAACGTACCATCCTCCATCGTGGACTCCAACAACACTCTTCCTCCCATTGCTCGCCGGTCTATTACCATAGATAACGTCCATTTGGTCGAAACACTTCCACTATCTTTTGTTTGAACCACTCCGGCTGTTGTGGTCCTTGATGGTTCTTTTTTAACTTTTCCCTACACTGTTGGTTGGTCCGGTGGTAGCCATGTGCAGCTAACAACTGAGACACTTTCTGAAAGACTTTTTGTTTCATTTGTCGTTAACGAGAGGAACGTCTACACCTCGTTTATTGACCACGGCGTGGTTTTGCGCACAGCCATTTCGTTTTACAATTCAAAAGTCGCGTGATTAATGATACTGCTATCGCTGTTGCTAACTTTAAAACTAGCGGGTTGATGTCCTGTGTCGCAAATCCAGTGACGCTGGTAGTGATGATTCTCTCTGATCAATCAGTGATCGCAGGGTTTTGACATCACATTTAGTATAGGCTCGGCTCGCTTGGTACCTCGACCGAGGTGGTACTAAAAAAAGTACCAGATACCAAGTACTATCCACAGTGGAAAACCCCAAAAAAGCGAGCAGAGCCGAGTTGAGCTGTACCGTTCAGTGGAAAAGCCCCATATTATCACAGTGGCTCTACAAGGGGTAACTGAGATCAAACCAGAGAGCTTTATGTTACCTGAGGGGCCTCATGCACAAAACGTTGCATATTTTCCTTGCTAAAGTTTGTTTTTATATCATTGTGGGGACTCTCCATAGACTTCCATGCATTTTAATTTTATACAGTTCTAATGATAATTTTTATCCCCTAACCCTATCCCTACCCCTAAAACTATCCCTCGCAGAAACATTTTTGCATTTTAAAATTTTCAAAAAAACATTGTTTATCTTGTTGATATGCAATGCCCCGCACGCTGTAGTGACGTCACTCTGCTTACGTTTAATATATAATTTACCATCTATAAATGTAATGAATGTTTACTGTATATTATCTTATTTATTAGAGTCTCATAAACAAAATGAGCCTGTCTCAAAAGTCTATTTTTAAAAAATGCGGCGTAGTTTTATTCATAATAGCCAAGCAGTGCAGTCAGATTTTGTGTCGTCTTGAAAGGCAGAGCCTTAATTTTACTCTGTACACCGCCAGAGATTTTACAGAGAAAAAAGCTTTCAGGAACTTCATTGTTTGTTAGATCATCTTCAAAATTGAAACTTGACTTCTTTAGATTTGTGTCTTTGAGAACATTGTATTTCTGGGTTGTCTTGGCACTTTTTTATTGTTTTCTTTAGATTATAAAAACATGTTCAGCACAAAATATTTTCATTTCTATAAACTTCAGCTTCTCTAACTTCAAAAAATAACAACATATATTAATTCTGAACTTGGGAAATAAAGCCCAAAGTGTCTTCTTTCAAAAGATACTACAACTGCGTCCATACTCCAAAGGGTCCAGTAAATACAACCATTTAAGTTCAGGTATGTAATTTTAATGTTTTGTGCTCAAAAAGGGGGTGAGTATCAACAGGTTATTGCGATTAATAAGCCATTTCCCTTGCTGGTTGGGCTCCACAAGGTAGGTGATATCAGGTTTTACTATCCTTGTGGGGACATTTGGTCCCCACAATGTATTATAAACATGCACACACACACACACACACACACACACACACACACACACACACACACACACACACACACACACACACACACACACACACACACAGAGAGACACTCTGTGCTGTAAGTCTCTTAAGGATGTGATAGTGAGCTTGTTTACATTGAAAGCCGTTTATTGTGAAATAGCTGCTTAGGATACAAAAGCGTCATATGTGTTTTCTCTTTACCCCCTTAAACTTGTGGCACGGTCAGTAAATTGCTTTCTCCATAGCAAAGCGATGCTTGTGTAAATGTTTGTAATGTGTAAATGCTTGTGGGGCGGCTGTGGCTCAGTTGGTAGAGTGGGTCGGCCACTAATTGCAGGGTTGGTGGTTCGAATTCTGGCCCACACGACTCCCCATGCCGAAGTGTCCTTGGGCAAGACACTGAACCCCAAGTTGCTCCCAATGGCAGGCTAGTGTCTTGCATGTGTGTGTGAATGGGTGAATGAGTCACAGTGTAAAGCACTTTGAATACTGTTAAGGTTAAAAAGGTGCTATATACACTCACCTAAAGGATTCTTAGGAACACCATACTAATACTGTGTTTGACCCCCTTTCGCCTTCAGAACTGCCTTAATTCTACGTGGCATTGATTCAACAAGGTGCTGAAAGCATTCTTTAGAAATGTTGGCCCATATTGATAGGATAGCATCTTGCAGTTGATGGAGATTTGTGGGATGCACATCCAGGGCATGAAGCTCCCATTCCACCACATCCCAAAGATGCTCTATTGGGTTGAGATCTGGTGACTGTGGGGGCCATTTTAGTACAGTGAACTCATTGTCATGTTCAAGAAACCAATTTGAAATGATTCGAGCTTTGTGACATGGTGCATTATCCTGCTGGAAGTAGCCATCAGAGGATGGGTACATGGTGGCCATAAAGGGATGGACATGGTCAGAAACAATGCTCAGGCATTTAAACGATGCCCAATTGGCACTAAGGGGCCTAAAGTGTGCCACACCATTACACCACCACCACCAGCCTGCACAGTGGTAACAAGGCATGATGGATCCATGTTCTCATTCTGTTTACGCCAAATTCTGACTCTACCATCTGAATGTCTCAACAGAAATCGAGACTCATCAGACCAGGGAACATTTTTCCAGTCTTCAACTGTCCAATTTTGGTGAGCTCTTGCAAATTGTAGCCTCTTTTTCCTATTTGTAGTGGAGATGAGTGGTACCCGGTGGGGTCTTCTGCTGTTGTAGCCCATCCGCCTCAAGGTTGTGTGTGTTGTGGCTTCACAAATACTTTGCTGCATACCTCGGTTGTAACGAGTGCTTATTTCAGGCAAAGTTGCTCTTCTATCAGCTTGAATCAGTCGGCCCATTCTCCTCTGACCTCTAGCATCAACAAGGCATTTTCGCCCACAGGACTGCCGCATACTGGATGTTTTTCCCTTTTTACACCATTCTTTGTAAACCCTAGAAATGGTTGTGCGTGAAAATCCCAGTAACTGAGCAGATTGTGAAATACTCAGACCAGCCCGTCTGTCACCAACAACCATGCCACGCTCAAAATTGCTTAAATCACCTTTCTTTCCCATTCTGACATTCAGTTTGGAGTTCAGGAGATTGTTTTGACCAGGACACACCCCTAAATGCATTGAAGCAACTGCCATGTGATTGGTTGATTAGATAATTGCATTAATGAGAAATTGAACAGGTGTTCCTAATAATCCTTTAGGTGAGTGTAAGTGCACTGAGGATGACTTTGCTATTGTGTTATTCTCTGTTGCTTTGCTTTATTTTCAGATATTCCAGAATTGTTGCTGGGTTTGTTTCCTTTTGTGATCTGCAGTAGTATTGGTCTGCAGTAGTGGGGTTTTCCTCTTATGTGAAACTCCGGGATTCCCCCTAAGTACTTAAGGTTATGTTTACGGATGTGATAGACAGTAGTCGATGTTTAAAATGGTGTGTATAAATTGGTATAGTTTATAGTGTTTGTAATATTTAGTTTTTCCCACTGTACTCACAGAAATGTTGGATTCTTTCCACTGTGTTCACTTGTTAATATGATATGATGTTATGATGTTAGGTTATATCCTATGATGTTTGTTATCTGGTCTGTTCCATACACATGCACACTCCTCAAAAATCTGTAAGAATGCTGCTTATGCATTTACATGGCCACAAAAACCACGTTCTCTTAATCCAACAGTGTAAGGAAACTGGTGATCTCATTTACATGACATTTCAGAATGCTGCTTTCTGCAAAAACCCTGGAATAAACCATTTTCTTAAATGCATGTAAACAGGGTCAATGTGTGTATGCGTGTGTGTCTGAAATGCTTTGTTGGCTGTGTCCATACATGAGCTTAACACAGCAGGACATACCTTCCCACAGTGCACACACACACACACACTGTGTTTCTTGTGTGCACTTATATGTGTCTGGCCTCCCCGTAGATCACTTTCATTGCTATCAGCATGAGGCAGACAGAGAAAAGAGACGAACAGAATGGAGTGAATGGAGAGAGAGACCTAGAGAGCAAGAGAGAGAAAGAGAGCGAAAGCAATACACCATTTGTTTTCTGTGATACTTTTCAAATATAAGATGGACTTTTGAGAATCTTCTGTGAATGTATGGCACTATGTGTCTATGTTGAACGGGTGTTTGTGTGCTGTATGTGTACATAAACCGTGGCACCAGAAAGTATTTGGACACTAAAGCTACTCTTAATAATGTATGAATGTCTTTGCATTAAATAGCAAATTATCAAACCACTTCTAAGTGTAACCAGATACTTTTTTGGCTACTGATCATATACACTGATCAGCCACAACATTAAAACCACATAAAAACCTCATGCCACCAAATCAGCTCTGACCCGTCAAGGCATGGACTCCACAAGACCTCTGAAGGTGTCCTGTTGTATCTTGCACCAAGACGTTAGCAGCAGATCCTTTAAGTCCTCTAAGTTGTGAGGTGGGGCCTCCATGGATCAGACTTTCAAGGACATCCCAATCGAATTGAGATCTGGGGAATTTGGAGGCAAAGTCAACACTTTGAACTCTTTTGTCATGTTCCTCAAACCATTCCTGTGGCAGTTTGCATTATCCTGCTGAAAGTGGCCACTGCTATCAGGGAATACCATTGCCATGAAGGGGTGTACGTGGTCTGCAACAATCTTTAGGAAGGTGGTATTTGTCAAAGTAACATCCACATGAATGCCAGGACCCAAGGTTTCCCAGCAGAACATTGCCCAGAGAATCACACTGCCTCTGCCGGCCTGCCTTCTTCTCATCCTGGTGCATCCTGCTGCCATCTCTTCCCCAGGTAAACAACGCACACGCACCCGGCCGTCCACGTGATCTAAAAGAAAGCATGATTCATCAGACCAGGCCACCTTCTTCCATTGCTTCATGGTCCAGTTCTGATGCTCACGTGCCCATTTTTGGCTCTTTCAACGGTGGACAGGAGTCAGCATGGGGACTCTGACTGGTCTGTGGCTACACAGCCCCATATGCAGCAAGCTGCGATGCACTGTGTGTTCTGACACCTTTCTGTCATGGCCAGCATTAAGTTTTTCAGCAATCTGTGCTACAGTAGCTCTTCAGTGGGTTCGGACAAGATGGGCTAGCCTTCACTCCCCTCTCACATCAGTGAGACTTGGGCGCCCATGACCCCATGGAACTGTACATATGTGAATTGTGTGAACATCTTTCTCTCTCTCTCTCTCTCTCTCTCTCTCTCTCTCTCTCTGGCAGGTCTAGTGCATTACACAATTGAAACTGATTTTCACAAAAGAAAGAAAGAAAAATAAAAGAGTGAAATAAACAGATAAAAAAGAAAACACAGTGCAAAAGAGAGATGAGTGTCTATTAATACAGCAAAGATGGGATCTCAGAGGGCCACTTTTTAATAATCTTTTAAATATTCCTTGTTATTAATAGTGTTTGGAAGTCCTACTTTGGAAACTAAGACATGTGTAGGTAGTCCACAGGAAAAGAGTGTCGCTAGAGAACCTTAGATTCCTTGTGTGACTGTAAAATCAGCACTGGTTTACTCATTCATTCTGTATTAAGGGAGTATTTTAGCATGCAAACTGTCTGCACTCAAACTATGGGTAATTGTTCCATAGGCCTCTTTAAATTCAAAGTGAGGTATTATATTTTAGAAACAATACATAAGAAGTGCAACCCTCTAAATAACAGCCAAAATGTACAGATTATTCAGAGTTTTTGGATGAGATCTAAAAATGGATGAAAATTCTGGAGAAATCTGATAGCTTTGGCGTTAAATTGCGGAACATTAATGCAATGATTTCGTATGGAAAGCGGATTGTCTCAATTTCCTCAAAGCGTTTCTAGTCTAATGGTCTAATCAACAGGACAGCGATCTCTGATGTAGGTTAAACATTCCCGCAGGCTGGTGGAGCATTGCTATAACCCACACCTGATTCCAAACTCAGTAATAATAAGAGCTGTTGCACGGTCCCTGATCCTAGATCAGCCAAATGTCCCCAGTTATCATTCATAATGGTAAATGCTGTATTAGAATTCATATCATTTACTCTCTCATAGTCATTGTGTGTGAATCTAAAGAGGACAATCAAAGAAGGAAGGGAAAATTGGAAGATAGAGGGAGAGGAAAAAGATGTTGCTCTCTCCAGGATTCTCAGGTCAAGTTAAAACCTCATGGAACGACTTGATAAGCAGTTTTCTTTCCTGCGTTTACATATTTTCTATTAAAATGTGAAGTTGGGTCTGGAGATATTGAAGGTCATGTCTCTTTTTTATATCCAATAGGCTCTGGTTTACTCCACAGCCAATAACCATGATTTGGTACCAAGAGCGTAGGTTTGGTTTGAAAGTAAGTCGAGGCATATTGCAAGGATAATATAAAAAAAATTATATTAAGAAAATGCAAGAAAGCCAGTCTGGTAATATAGGCAAAATAATATTATTACCTCATATAACAAGACTCATTTCTTATTTCTCTGCCACACCATATTAAATATAATCCTTTTTTTATAATTTCTTAATAAACAAATTAAGAATTGGATACTAGGAGGAAAAATGTGATGAGATTTACATTTAAATAATCTGACAGCGATATGTGATACACCTAGGATCAATGTGTAACCGTTCCGCCTGACACTCCCAGCACTTACACTCCACGTTCCCTCTCTCCAGAGTACTAATCACCCGCACCTGAAACCTGTTCCCACATCAATCTGCCTCACACAATATAAGCTCCACTCTCCATTCACTCTTTGTCTGGTCTCACACGTTGAACATAGACTCACTTACCTGCTTCAACTCCTAGACGTTTCTTGGTTTTCATCCAGAGCTCCACGCTCCTTCGTTCCAGCAATGTTCTACGAGATTCTCCTCTCCAACGCTCGCGTGTTCAAAGCTCCTAACTCCAGTGCTCCTTCATCAAGTTCCCGTGATCTCCTACCCAAGCTCCTCGCTCCTTCATCCCAGCTACTTTCTACGAAGTTCTCCTCTCCAACACTTGGGTGTGTTCAAGGTCCTCACTTCATTGCTCCATCAAGTTCCCGTGATCTCCACTCCATTGCACTGCGGTGTGCACTCAGATTCACCAGCTCCCCTTTATTCTTCAATAAACTACACCTCCGGGTTTAACACTATCTTCGAGTCTGTGGTTCTGTTACACAATGGGTCAAAATTAAATGTTATCTTTTTCCAAGGGACATGAAGTGACATTCTGTGCAATGTATTATCCAGCATGAAACAAATGGAAATCTAAACAAAGGGTAGGGTAAATTAACAATATACATGTGCAAAATGACATCACAAGATAAAAAGATTATGGCGAGACTGCCACTTTCTGCTTTACAACACCCCTCAATCCCACATAATCTTTTCTCAAATTGCTTATTTATACTTTCTTGCACTTTTATCTTAAACGTAGGCCTCCTGAACAAAGTAGGCTTTAGGCAAAGCCTACAGTACAGCTTGTTTGATCACAAATACCTTATTTTATTGAAAAAACATTATTTTCCAATCTATCCCAATATTTTTCTCCAATGTGCAAAATAAAACATTTTTTGAGAGTTATACCAGCATCTTAAAATCATGCACCTCGGATACACTCGTTAAAATTTGAAGGTGCCTTCCTCAAAAGGGCACTTGTCGGTCGAAAAGCAGAATCCTCCATTGGGCTGTATGCAAAACATTTTTGACTCTTTAACAGGAAATATTTACATGAAAAGTATAAAAAGTATACTTGTTTATATGTATTAATTTCAAGGATTGGACATAAAATAACAATGGAAATCCGCCTATGTAATCTCCAGAAAATGATTTGTAATACATTTTACAATCGACTGTGACTGGTGCAACCTGAACTGCGCTGAGAAAAGTAGCATGTGCCAAGTGACAACATAATGCGCTGCTTCAGAAGAGGTAGGACAATAATTTACTCATGTATAATTATACTAAGAACCTCTAATAGTAATAATAACAATTTCTTTAAATTTTTTTTTTTAAAGTTTAAGTATTTTCTATGTGGTAAAATTGCCCAAAAGTTGGTCGGGACATTTTCTACCTAAATCTGGTTGGTACTTCAAGTGGTGTTAGGGGGAGGGACATTCTCATTCTAGAGAGCATTTCTATTGGATCAGTCCCTAAGTGATTGAAGTGTCATCAATATTTTTTGTCAATTTTCCGGAAGTGAAAGATTGTATATTACAAATGTGCGCATATCTGCTAAAAGTTGATTTGTCAACTTTTAGCTGTACAATAGAAAGAAGATGAACTCAAAGCTAAAAGATTGACCTAAAAGCCGCAAAAGTAAACATTTTATTTCATCAAGTCAGCTTTGTAGGCAACACTGCACAATGTCAATATTTGAGTTTATATAAATAAATAAATAAAAGTAAATATATTATATATATATGTATATATATATATATATATATATATATATATATATATATATATATATATATATATATTAGTTGCTTCTAGCTACGCAAACTTGATTTTCTGCGTATTTGAGTTCTAAATTGTGTCAGACCGCATTTAATAACACAACACGGACGAAGTGCTGAACTGTTCACTTCTACAATGTGTTTTCTAGCACTGTCATGCTGTTTGGCCAAGTTTGATAGACTTTTGAAGGGTCTATCGCCCCCTTGTTACCGCCTCAGTAGCGCACTTTTGTATGTTCAACTGGACCACATGTTGGCAATGCGTTGGCCAAAGACTCACATCTGCGTAAGCGTACTTGCATACAGAATATTTCTTGTCTCAGTCTCCAATTCTCAAAAATGTTCCAGTTGTTCACTACACATCTGACTGTTTTTGCATTCAGTGCATAGAGGCCATAGATATGCTACAGCTGTGCAGAAAGTACTGCCATCCAACTTCAAGTAGATCTAAAACAACTTTCTGAAATATAAAACTTTTTGAAAAACGAAAAAAAAAAAAAAAAGTTTAGAGAGGTAATCAATCAAAAGAAACATTTTAAACCTCCTCTGATTTGGAAAGATCTTATTTGGAAAGTGATTTAGTGTAAAATATAGACGCACACTTTAGAACTGCCTTTAAACCCACATGCACACACACACACACAGACAATGACACAAAATGTAATTAGTTGTCTGTGAGATTCATTAGTACATTCTTAGGCACATATATGTAATGAATGACATACAGTAATATCTCACAGAGGGGTAACAGCATATCGCATCAGAACGGAATTGTGTGTAGTGCAGAGAGATAGTATATGTTTGTTTAGGCTTCTCTATGAGTGTTGTTTGGTTTTCACTAGGGCTGTCAATCGATCAATTGGCTGCCAATTAATTACATGGTGTCCCGATTAATTAATCGCATTTAATCGCATATACAATTATTTGCTGAGAAAGCCTCTCATATAACAATAACTCAATATATAATGATGAAATAATGATACATAGTTATCTTTAAATATTAAAAAAATAAAAAAAAATAAAAAAATATACATACATATATATATAAATACAATAAAAACATGTTCAGATAATTAAAGTGCATTACATTCTTGTGGCAGAAGAGTTAATCATTGATAAGACAAAACAAAAAGCAGCTTTAGAATACAATGTATTGTTTACTACCATATTACTGATCATAAGTCAATCATTGGCACACAGTTCACAGCAATCCATTTCTCAAGTGAATTTGTCAATCAGTTGGAGATTTATTATGAGGGCTTGTTTAAGGACCATCAATTTACACCTGCGTCAGACATTCTTGTGTCATAAACATAACATTTTTATTTAAACATTTTTCTTGAGATCTCTTAGTTCGGATTTGCGCTTTATCAAGTGTTTCTGCTGCTCAAGGTTGTTTTTCTTCACTATATAAACTGCGCATTGCCACGCAGCTGAAGTTTCACTTACTGCACTCTGGAGTAAACAGGTTGTACTACAAGCTTGCATTTCTCAGGAATCTTCCATATTACGCTCCGGGGGCATGCGATTAATGGCGTTCATTTTTTTAACACGTTATTTTTAGGCAAATTAATCGCACTGAATTAACGCGTTAAATCGACAGCCCTAGTTTTCACACATACAGTATTTTTGTGTGTGTGTGTACTGTATGTCATTGTGGTTGTCCTTTGAGGGAGTGTGTGTGTATGCGTGGGTGTCTGCAGGGATTCATCCCATTAGTTGAGTAATTAAGATAAATGAGTTTTTAATTGCAGAGTGATGTGTGTTAATGATTTAGAGAGTAGAGATCACTGTAGTCTCCTGCAGTCTCTCTTTCTCTTCCTCAGAGGTGTGATGACGGAACTATTGGTGTTATTATTTACTGACAAATTACTCCTCTACTCCTCAGGCCTATAGCTTCGTCTCTAATCCTGCGACTTGACCTGGAATGTCATTATCTCATTGCGATTATGCACACATCATCTGCTTTCATTTACTGTGAAGCAAAAACATTTGATAAAAAATATAGAAAAGATTGGTTAAAGAAATACTGCTCAGATTATATATTAAAATATTTCCAAATACATTAAGTATGTATCTGTTTGGTCAACTTTAGTCTTTATAGTCCAATGTTATCCTAACTGTTACACTGTTTTTGGAATTTGGCCACCTGAATATTATATTGTATTATATTATATGATATTATATTAATATAAAGACAGCTGGACCGAGCACAACAGAGAGCAGGGCTCACTAGACATGATTTTCAATGTTTCAAACCATGTTAAACTTGACACAGCGTCCAAAAATCACAGTGCCTATAACTAGAGACCAGTGTTCTTAGTTACTTAAAATAGTAATGCACTACAAATGACTAATTATTTCTCTAAAATTGGAATCAGATTACTTGGCTAATTACTTAATTGAAAAAGTAATCACATTACTAATGAGTTTACTTTTAAGTTACTTCTTAAAACACCTTTCAGCTCAACAAATTCAAATTAACGTCTGTATTTCTTCGTTGTTCATTGTTACACACAAGTCATACACTCAGCACCTCACATGCCTCACATAAATAATATATTAGAAATAAGCATAACCCTATAATGTACTTAAAAGTAATAAAATTAATTGAGTCAGTAACTAATCTGATTACAAGAATTTAAAATGTAATACATTACACTACTTTTTGATTAAACAAGTAATATTAAATTACTTAATAAAAAATATTACACTAAATAATTACTTTGTAATTGGATTATACCCGACACTACTGGAAACGCTGAAAACTAAAGGGAAGTAGGCCAATAATAGGGCTATGTTCAATCATATGGAAATAAAACAAACAACATTTTGACTTTCAAGACACTTTTTGATTTGTTTAAATGTAGGTTTGTTGCCACAATATAGTATGCATTTGATGTACTGTATTTGAATGATCTGAATTAAAATATTGAATATATATTTACGTATAATTATTTTTGTTATTACATACTAAATTATCTTTATTTGGGGGCATTTCTCAGTAAATATTGATATTCGATAAATTCTATTAATTAATATGCACATCATGTAATTAATTTGATAAAAAAAAAAAAATTGATAGCCCTAATTATTATATTATATTATATTATATTATATAGGGGCCATGTGTCCACTGTCTTCTATGACATGTAAAAAAGCACATTGCATAATAAAAACAAAACATGAACAAAAACAGATTTATAAAATGTTATGGTATATGAGATTTTATGGGAAGCTGTGCTGTTGAAGTAACACTAAACAACACTAGCGTGTGCATGTGAATGGTTGGAATTAAAGGACTGCTGATGGCTTGTTAGCAGCTGTAATCCTCAGCTGTGCCACCACCCCAGGACAAGTTGTTACAACTGTGTCTACAGAAGTGAAAATGGATATGTGTGTGTGTGTGTGTGTGTGTGTCTGTGTGTGTGTCTGTGAGTGAGTCTGTGTGTGTGTCTGTGTGTGTGTGTGTGTGTGTGTGTGTGTGTGTGAGCGTGTATTTATCACTTTGTGGGGACCAAATGTCCCCATAAGGATAGTAAAACCTGAAATTTTTGACCTTGTGGGGACATTTTGTCGGTCCCCATGAGGAAAACAGCTTATAAATCATACTAAATTATGTTTTTTGAAAATGTAAAAATGCAGAAAGTTTTCTGTGAGGTTTAGGTTTAGGGGTAGGATTAGGTTTAGGGGATAGAATATAAAGTTTGTACAGTATAAAAACCATTATGTCTATGGAAAGTCCCCATAATACATGGAAACACAAAATGTGTGTGTGTGTGTGTGTGTGTGTGTGTGTGTGTGTGTGTGTGAGAGAGAGAGAGAGAGAGAGAGAGAGAGAGACAGAAAGCCTTGTGAAAGTCCTTAACTTGCTCTCGGGCCTGTTCAATTCATTATAAAGTGCAAAAGGAAAATGTGTCCTGAGTATTAGCCCTGTAAATTCATGAACCCCAGCCCTCACAGAGACACCTGATAGCCCCTCCAGCTACAGCAGCTTTAAAGAGCCAAAGTTAAAACCTCATTATATCACCCCGGGTCTTTCAGAGAGTCTTTAGATTTGGTGTTCCCAAAAGTAAAAGTTCTACAAAACCTTGCCTTTCTATGACTCTAAGGCCAAACTTTCCCATGGAAACTTGTCCTGAAGTGCTTTATGGGTACTACTTCTGATTGATTTACACCCAGATTCCTTTCAAATGCAGATAACTGGACGGTCACCGATACTGAGATTCTACAAGGAGAGATTCTGTTGATATGTACAGATGCCAGTTTAGGAGCATCTCATAAACTTTAAGAAATATGGCCACACATATTGGTGTCATATGCAGTCGACAGCTTGCAGGTCCATTCTATAATTTTTAAACTGGGTGGATAGATACGCAAGTACTGTTATGTTTACAGACAAATGTCCCTCATGTGTGTGTTTATGTTTTTGTTTTGAGTTTAATTAAATTATTATTTATATTGACAAGCCGGTTCTTGCCTCCTCCTTGCCCATCCTAACCCCCTTACATTGGTGCCGAAACCCGGGAAGGAGGAGGGATGCCCGTCGCAGAGTCCTCGACACTGCCATCCACCCAGGGGAGTGCCGCTGCCATCTGCCGGGTGACGGAGTAGCCCAACCACCCGGACGCGGGGAACGGTCGCCGTCCGCGGGGCGAGTGGGGACTGGATCGAGGGAGTGAGGGAATGAGCCAAATAATGAAAAAGAACCAAATTGCTTACCACAGCTATGCAGACGACACACAGATCTACTTAGCCCTATCACCTAACGATTACAGCCCCATTGACTCCCTGTGCCAATGCATTGATGAATTAAACAGTTGGATGTGCCAAAACGTTCTTCAGTTAAACAAAGACAAAACTGAAATCATTGTGTTTGGAAACAAAGATGAAGTTCTCAAGGTGAATGCATACCTTGACGCTAGGGGTCAAACAACTAAAAATCAAGTCAGGAATCTTGGTGTGTCTCTAGAGTCAGACCTTAGTTTCAGTAGTCATGTCAAAGCAATAACTAAATCAGCATACTATCATCTGAAAAATATTGCAAGAATTAGATGCTTTGTTTCCAGTCAAGACCTAGAGAAACTTGTGCATGCTTTCATCACCAGCAGGGTGGATTATTGTAATGGACTCCTCACTGGCCTTCCCAAAAGACCATAAGACAGTTGCAGCTCATACAGAACGCTGCTGCCAGGATTCTGAGCAGAACCAGAAAATATGAACATATCACACCAGTCCTCAGGTCTTTACACTGGCTCCCAGTTACATTTAGGATTGATTTTAAAGTATTATTACTGGTATATAAATCACTCAATGGGCTAGGACCTCAATATATTGCAGATATGCTCACTGAATATAAACCCAACAGATCACTCAGATCATTAGGATCACATCAGCTAGAAATACCAAGGGTTCACTCTAAGCAAGGAGAGTCTGCTTTTAGCTATTATGCCAGCCGCAGCTGGAACCAGCTTCCAGAAGAGATCAGATGTGCTCCTACAGTAGTCACATTCAAATCCAGACTCAAAACACATCTGTTTAGCTGTGCATTTACTGAATGAGCACTGTGCCACTGTGTGTCCGACTGTTGTACTGTATTTTATTTTATTTTATATTCTAAACTGTTTCAATTATTCTTATTTTTTTAATTTTTAATTTTGTTTTATTCTTATTTTAATCTCTTCTATGTAAAGCACTTTAAATTACCATTGTGTATGAAATGTGCTATATAAATAAACTTGCCTTGCCTTGCCTTGCCAGGTCGGAGGTTTGACTCCGGTTTGCCCGGAGAGGAGCGGCTGTCGTCCGCCAGAGAGTGTGGAGGAGTGTTCGAGGACCACGCGATGGTACATCAGAGAACCAAACTTTTTCTCTCTCTCCTCTCTCTCCGGCGGACGACAGCCGGTGTCAAACCTCCGACCCCCAGCGGACAGAACGCCCCTCCACTCCACAATAAGCTTCATATGTCTGCCTTTAAACCCTCCAAAAATTGGCCCCATTAACTTCCATTTTGAGTGCTTCACTGTTAACTCGATGTGTACTAGTTGAAATAATATTTTGAGGCAATCAACATTATTCCACAAATACTGTTGATTTAACTTGTATTGAACCCAGAATTTTCATTTAACAAATAAACACACAAAATGGTACAATGTGTCCACTAAGTTCACCTGTATCTCTTTCAGTCATACAATGACACTTCTTTTCAATTGGCCTCAGCAGATATACTTGTTCCTGTGATAATCCTGCTTTCTCAAACAAACACACACCCACACACATGCACGCTCACACACACACATACACGCACACACACATTGAAAGCTTCCTGCAGTTCACTCACTCACTGTCTGTGTGGAGTACTTAAAAACCCATTATCTGTTCAAGCACAAGTCTGCTCACAATAGCATGACCTGTGAAATCCACCTGTAAAGACGTGATGTGTGATGAACAAATAAAGAGCTTACTTTCTTTTATTTTGCCATCTGAGTCCCATCTTTAATAAGATCTTGTCATGGCATCACATCTTCTTACTCTCACAGGAAAAGCTTAATGTTATCTACTGAAGTGGAGAGGATTCATACTATCACAATGCAGTGAGATTTTCTCACTATCTATTGTTAGGCAAGGATATTTCCTTTAGGAAATGCAAATCTAATTTACTTTGAGATCACATATTTACAGCCATTTATACACCAAACTTTACATCATTCTTACATCCTCACATTCCAACACATGGACACACACATATAGATCTGCAATGAAAAGTTCAATATGTCCAATCATCTGTGGATCTTTTATAAAGAATGCGCTTGACTCTTTGAGCAGAGAGATCAAAGTTGTTTCCAATCTATCTCTCTGGGTTTGATTATTCCTCTTGAGACCTAATCTCTCAGATCAATAGGCACCCTGTGACCTGGGTTACAATAAGCTCCAGTTGATAATGAAGTGTGTGTGTGTGCGGGGTCTTTAATTTCAGATGTGGCTGGTGGATTGTATATTGAGTGAGTATGTGTGTGTGTGTGTGTGTGTGTGTGTGTGTGCCTGATGGCTGAAAGGTTGTGAGATGGGTCATATGAACTACTTTAATTGTGTTTTAATGGTTCTTTATATCATTTTTTGAGCTTGACAGTAACGAACATGATTAACACACCCTATCGGATTTGGATCAGGCTTGTCAGACCGATACCCGATCCGTCTAAAAGCTTCAGTATCAGATCAGTGCATCCCTAATATATACATTCGTTTATTTACATTATACTATCATTTGATATTTTAGATCTCCTAACCAAACCCTATTCCTTAACCTAACAACATATAAACAGTATAAAACATGTAATAGACAGCAAATCTAGTACACAGTTGTGTACAGTACATATCTACCTAAGCACCTAACACCATCCCTCTGCCTAAACCTAACCAATCCTCAACAATATAAAAGATGTGAAAAGCAGATTAAAAATAGTCACAATCATTTATTAAAAAAACGAAAGAAAAAAAAAACACTAAAATTATTCCAAATGACTCATGCTGCATTTATTTTGATATCTGTAACCATATGATATCTCTGTGCGATAAACAGAGTGAAACGTAACGTTTTAATTGCTGGAAATCTCCCTCTGCATGAAGGCAGTCATATCTCATTTAATATATGTTCAAATGTTGGAATTGGTCAATAGGCATGCAAGTGCCATTGGCATTTGTCATAATGTAAGTGACGTCAAAGCTGTAGCAACGCTTCATTAAGTGGGATTTTTTAATGTCGGGATCGTCGGGATCGGATTTTTAGGGCAAGTGGGAATGCTGATCATTAAAGAAAGACTGTTCTTCATACAAAAGCCATCACACAGTCTCAGAAGATCTGGAAAATAGTGCAGATTATTTATATGATTGTTTTATGGTGCTTTTATCATTATTTGAGGCACATCTTGGAAAAAAGCTGCAATGCGTAACACACTTCACACATGTCGCACTTCAAAAGTCTGGCAACATGACACTAGATTAAACTTTACTGTTGTCATTGTATAATTTATGACATCAGTGTGCTTCTTATTTCCTGTCGGCCGTGCACAAGAATTAACTATCAACTTCAAGTCTGGGATTCATTGTTTCTTGCAATTAAAAGTCTGTAAACACATTTGTAGCTGCTTGGTTTATGCATGGTATATCTGACTTTTCTATATGTTTGTTAGTGATTTAACATCATACCAACTTCCGTGGCTATTATTATACATGGCTCTGACTGTAATGACATATGAACCTGTGCCTCATACATCCATGAACTGTATTTAAAATGTTTCACATTTTGTGGTTGCTCTTTTGGATAAGGTTTTGAGTCAGGGTTAGTGTTTGATGTCACTGTCAGACTCTGTTCTGACTGAAGAATTTCAAGTGTGTGCTTGTCACTAATCTGGATTTTGCATTTTTTATCTGAGTGTATAGATTGGATTATGTCACATAATCCATAAAACAGCCTTTCATGCCAAATGGAATCAAATGGCTTTTTGACGTCTTTAAAGCAGGAACGTTTTAACAGATTTTGGTGGACTGTTAATGTTTGCTGATTCAGGTGTGTTTGGTGCATGAATGGTTGATTGTGTGGTGATACAGAAAACCAATTTGATTTTTGCTTAGGACTGCTTGTTCATTTATGGAAGTTTATGATTTGGTTATTTAGTATGCTTTTAAATGTATTACTCAGATCACTGCTCATACATTTGCCTTTATTGTTGGTATACATTTTGCTGCTGTTTTTATACAGCAGGTTGTCTTAACCAAGTGTAGTAATTTGAATATTCCCCTCTATTGCTCTTTTTTAAATCCCCTTTTCTACCAATTTGGAATGCCCAATTCTCACTACTTAGTAGGTCCTCCTCGTGGTGGCGTGGTGTTAGATAATTTTGTCATCCAGTGTATTTAATTTATTTGTTGATCTGCAATCCCCGTCTCGATACGGCTCAGCCGAGGGAAGAAAAGAAATGACACAGACTCAATGGTATCAAATCCCTTCTTCAATGTTTATTGTTCCAGCATTCTGCTATATGGTCCAGAAAACCACATTCCACTGGACCCCCACCAATGAAATAGTTCTTTACCTTATATGGGGGTGACATACATGTTTGAGTCTACGTGCGAAACTTGAGAACAGAGACAAAAACACATTCCTTAGAACATCTTTGGAACAGGAAACAGTTGTAGCTACCCCCAACAAAAGACGTGTAAAGAGGCCTTCATTATTCCACATTACATCACCAGAGAAGTTGTTGAGAAGCATTAATTATTCCACAATGCCCACTTTGATCCTGAAAGGATCACGTAGCCTTCTCAACCAACTTCAGTATTAGGTACGCACATATAATGGAGCATGGCGATGTTATGCCTGTTTATCATCACATTCAACTTTTGCATTAGTAATTGTAGCAAACATGGGCCAAATAATAACATAAGTAGAATGCATATGGCAATCAATATAATGGAAGACATCCAGGGTGAGAACCACCCAAAAACATTGAAAAATGTCCCCATATTCCCTGATGTTATCAGCTAATTCTTTATTCAACTTATCCATTTCCTTTCATACCTTCATGAATTCACCATCATCATCATCATCAATGTGACCCAGGATGTATGTATAACTGTTAGATAATTTTGTCATCCAATGTATTTAATTTATTTGTTGATCTGCAATCCCCGTCTCGATACGGCTCAGCTGAGGGAAGAAAAGAAATGACACAGAGACTCAATGGTATCAAATCTCTTCTCCAGCGTTTATTGTCTCAGCTTTCTGTTATATGGTCCAGAAAACCACATTCCACTGGACCCTCACCAATGAAATAGTTCTTTACCTTATATGGGGGTGACATACATGTTTGAGGCTACGTGTGAAACGTGAGAGACAAGAAACAGATTCCTTAGAACATCTTTAGATCAGGGAGCAGCTGTAGCTACCCAACAAAAGAAGTTTAAAAGAGGCCTTCATTATTCCACATTACATCACCAGAGAAGTTGTTGAGAAGCATTAATTCTTCCACACGTGGTTACTCACCTCAATCTGGGTGGTGTAGGACAAGTCTCAGTTGCTCTCTCAATCCACTCTCAATCCACGCATCTTATCATGTGGCTTGTTGTGCATGACACTGTGGAGACTCTGGATGTGGAGGCTCATGCTACTCTTCGTGATCCACGCACAACTTACCAGGCGCCCCATTGAGAGCGAGAACCCCTAATCATGACCACGAGGAGGTTAAGCAATGTGAGTCTACCCTCCCTAGCAACCGGGCCAATTTGGTTGCTTAGGAGACCTGGCTGGAGTCACTCACAAGATTTCTTGTTTCTGTGGCATGCACAAAATTAAATGCTTAAAACTCTATATAAAAACCAAACAGGAGACGCATGCAGGCATGCGTAACGAGATCTCATTCAGTTCCATTCTGTCATTTGAGCAATCATTGAGTCTGTGTCATGTACTTTGTGCCATTCTCTGGTGGCCATATGTAATTAGAGTGAACGATCCTCTCTGCCCCTATTTGAATGACTTCCACCTCTGGTTTCAGCAGTTTGAATCCAAATACTATTTGTTTAGCATTCTATGATGTTGGACAACATACTACATCATTTCCAATTAAGTCATCTGATCCAAGAAAGCTATGTTTTTAGCCAGATAGCACATTATGGGATTTTCTAATGATCTATGCATCCGATTACATTGTGTGTGGGCTCATTTTAACCTCCTTTAAGTAATGGAATTTAATATTTTATATTCTGTTTATTTTTGTGAAAATAAGGCTTATAAGCAAAACCTGTGTTGACATACTTAGCTATTACGCACTATATTTTTGTCTGTGAGTAAAACAAATATGCTGGTTGTATTTTACTCTTTGATAGCTTTCCAATGGTGTATGACACTTTGATATAAAACATATACCAATTTGATCAGTTTGATGTTTTTACAGATTACAATAATATGTACTGTGCAAAATTATTAATAAATTATTAAAACGGAACACTTCTAATTTGTCTGCAAATTTCAAAGCTTTTGTTTAGTTTTGGTCATAATGCTACATGCACTGTAAAGTACAGCTTCTAAGCTTTAAAACATTTGGGTTGTCGAGACTGTAGTTATTAATATTTTCGAGCTTAAAGGGTTAATCTATAAGGGAAAGCATATAGTAGTTTATCTTAGGTCTTGTAATTGGTCACCATTTCTTTTAAAATATTTACCATTGTAATTTTGCCCCTTCTTTGTTCAATGCAATTGGTTCTGCAGTGTGTCAAATATACAAGTACAATTATTGAACTTATAAAGGTATAAAAGCTGCATGCATAATTATGATAAAAGTATTAGCACAATGCTGTTTAAAATAGTTTTAGATGGAGTGTAGCATTTCACATTGCAGGCCATCTTCCAAAACCTTTCCAACTACCCAAGCATCTCATTTCTGAAGTTGCTGGGGTTTAACAATGTTTATTACGTCTCATTCGGTGCTTCATCTCTAAAGGTGAATTAATGAGAGAAAATGTGTTTGTTTTTTGTTTTTCAGTTGGAATAAAACTTGTGCTTTGTCCCTTAACAAGAGCACATGCACGTTAAACAGTCTACGCTGCACGGAGAGAGATAATGATGAGATATATGCATGGCGATACATGGATTTTCAGTCCTATATAAAAAAACTGTTGATTTCTTGTAAAACATGTAAAAACTAAACACGGAATGTGTGGGGATACTTAAAATGTTGCAAAAGATAAAAAGTGGGTTCAATCCCACTACGAAATGTATTAAGTGGGTTTTTTTCCTTCTATTTTCTACACATTGGTAATAGCTGCTGCTAAGACATTTGGAAAAAGAAGGCTAGGAGAGTGCGCTTGGATTCTGCACGATCTTGTGCATGCATGGGACTGTCCTTTGGCGCATCCAGTATATTATGCATTTGCGCTGTCTTTGCAAGATAAATATACTCCGTTAGAAGACTTCGTTCACTCGTGTAATTTTTGTGCTCTCTCGCTTGTTGTTTTCTAGCACTAATGTTATAAATTCAGCACTGGCCCGATCCCACAAGTGACAGTTCTAGCAACTGGCCCGAATCTTTCTCTCACTGGCCCCGGGCCATCAGGCAGTCCTTATTGTCGAGCCCTGCATATAGTGGCATCACTGCAGCATTTTAATTGTGTTTATTTGGAGTCCCACAGACACCCTACACCAACCCCGACCTCTAACCCTACCCTACAAAACCGTGGTTTTACAACAGTAACCGTAGGAGTGGTGGTGGTGTAGTGGTCTAAAGCACATAACTGTTAATCAGAAGGTCAATGGTTCGATCCCCACAGCCACCACCATTGTGTCCTTGAGCAAGGCACTTAACTCCAGGTTGCTCTGGGGGATTGTCCCTGTAATAAGTGATCTGTAAGTCGCTTTGGATAAAAGCGTCTTCCAAATGCGTAAATGTAAATGTAACCAAAGTAAACAAAATTAAACATGGTTACTATTAGTTATTATTAACAGCATGCTACTGTAGTAACACCATGGTAAGAACATAAGAACTTTATAGTTTCCATTAAAACACATGTTTATTTCAATATTACTACATTAAAACCATGGCTACATTTATTCGGTTCAAATCTTTATATCAACTCCCCAACCTTCACTGTGACCAAATCACTGTGGGGAATCTCTTTTATTTATTACTATAGGTAGTATTATAGGAAATATTATGAGTAGAGACATGGGAAAAAGTATGTCAAGGGGTGGGATTTGAACCCAGATCTCCAGAATGTCAACACATACACATCTGTTGTTACACCCAGAGCTACTACAGCTGCACATAAGGACGCAGTTTGTCGTAAAATCCTGTATTTCCACAAGACTATTGGAGCGCAAATAGTCACTTGGTTATCCAATCAATTGATCCACTAAATGTCTAACCTGTTAACCAGTTTAATGTTTCTGCCCCATTGCGAAAAATTCAAATATACCCGCCATTTGTTGATCAGCAGTTGACCCCAAATAAGTCTGTCTTAAGTTTAGTCTGAGCAGTGGTGGGTGGAGTTAGTGTAAATAGCCTCTGCCAATAAGATGGGCTTTTTGCACTTTGTGGAAATAGACACTCCGATGTTAAGTGTGACACACAAACGATCCGAAGCACAGCTGTTGTCATCAATCCACATTAAAAGAAATATATTAGAATATTATTATGACATTGACCTTTTAGAAAGATATCGCCTGAATCGCAATGTTGTTTTCATAATTGTTAATTTAGTTAGAGATGCAGTTACCTCTACCAAAAACTGAAGAAAAAAAAAACAGGCCGCACAGCGCCCGACAATCCAAAGTGTATTTTTTCTTGTGGATGAGTGCTCATTGCAGAGAAAAAAGGGGGCATTCATGGGGAATCAAAGCAATTGTGGGGCTACCCGGTGTTTTGATTCTGTTGTTGGGATCTAAGCTAGTTTCATTATATCAGCACAGGATGAAGAAATGTTCATCAACCGAAAAAAATAAAAATAATAATCTATCGGTCTATATCATTGTCTATCTTAGCTGATCCCTGTTTACCAATCATTGAGGGTAATTTAAAAGAGTGCGCTAATAAAACGTGACGCCAGCAACGAGGTCAACTCCGCCTTGGAATGATACAAATCTTTGTGAATACGGGCCCTGATGCTTTAAAGCTTTTGGGTTGTGATTGGGTTGATTGAATTGAGTCTCAATAGTCATCTGGGCCCATATTCACAAAGATTTGTATCATACCACTAGGAGTTCTCTAAAGAGTTCCTAGCTAGGAGTTTTTGCTCAAATCCTATTCACAAAACTGCTAAGAGCAAGTTTCAGGAAGGAAGTCGTAAGATAAGAGTAAGGCGGATTTTACCTCATTGCTGATGTCACGGTTTGTTAGTGCATTCTTTTAAATCAACCTCAGTGATTGGTAAACAGGGAATAGCTATTTGTCAGCTTAGACAGACAATTATATATATGTATATATGGAAACATAAACCAATGAACAAACAGAACTCTAAACAAGATATCAAGACAATGAGAATAAACCAATGATATGATAGAACCAACAACAAGACTATGAACCAATGGCAAACAGACACAATGAACATGAGGGAAACAGGATGATCACATGACATGGAATAAGGAAATAACATGGCATGGACTACTTTTAAAAATAAAAGACATAAACACAAAACATGAACATGAATACATCTAGACGTGTCGGGATCTGGACACTCATGCTCCATGTCTGTCTGTTATTGACGTGGCTGCATTGTGCTTAAGTCATCTTGGCAGCATGCACTCGTGTCAATAGTTTATGTCTGTCTCTCTCGAACACGGGTGCACCTTGCATTGTGCTCGCGTTGCATTGTGCGCCCAGATTGCAAGCTATTTTCACGTTGTGCTGAGGTTCGGCCCATGGAGTCAGTTCCCCTGCCACTGCCAGCACCCACACCTGCCACGGTCAACGAGCCAGTGCCCATGCCTGCCGTGGTCAACGAGCCAGTTTCTAAAGCTCGTCTGACCCAAAGACAGCGCCTGAATCCTCGTCCATCCCAGAACCAGTGCCTAAAGCTGGCCATGGAGGCCATTCTCCAGTCTCTTCCAGCGCTCCCGGCCATGGAGGTCTTTCCTCAGCCACTGCTAGCACTCCCATCCCTTGTCACTGCTTGTGCACACAGCCACTGATACTGTACCCCTGTCACTGCCAGTGCCCACTTTCAAGGAAGCTGTTCCCCCTTCCCTGCCAGTTCTCATGGCCACGGAGGTGCTTCCCAGTCTTTGCCAGTGTTCACGGCCATGGAGGCCATTACCCTGCCAGTGCCAGAGGCTTCTATGGCTCCGCCCCAGAGCCTTCAAGGCTCCACCCCCTGAGACACTCCCTCCTGAACTCTGTCCAGCGGCCACCATCCAGTACACTGCCCCCTGTCCAGTGGCTGTTGTGTTTGGGTCCTGCCTCCTGCATCTCGTGACAGAAGCATTAAAATGCTTCATAAAAATTTTATGAATCCTAAAATTAGGAGTGATACAACTGGTAATTAAAAAAAAGTATCCCATTTTATTTCCGATTTGGAATTCCCAATTCCCACTACTTAGTAGGTCCTTGTGGTGGCACGGTTACTCATCTCAATCCGGGAGGCAGAGGACAAATCTCAGTTGACTCAGTTGACTCCACTTCTGAGGCAGTCAATCCACGCATCATCATGTGGCTCATTGCACATGACACCGTGGAGACACCCAGCATGTAGAGGCTCATGCTACTCTCTGTTATCCACACACAACTTAACAGATGCCCCATTGAGAGCGAGAACCAATAATCGTGACCACAAGGAGGTTACCCCATGTGACTCTACCCTCCCTAGAAATCGGGCCAATTTGGTTGCTTAGGGGACCTGGCTGGAGTCACTCAGCACACCCTGGATTCGAACTTGCGACTCCAGGGGTGGTAGTCAGTGTCAATACTCACTTAGCTACCCAGGCCCCCACACTGCTAATTTTTAAGGGTTGGACTATGCTAAAAGCTACCTTTATCCTTTTCTGTGAATATGGGCCCTGTTCTTCAGATTGTTAGACAGTGAAATTAATAACTTTATACTTATTGTATTTTTAATGTAGGCTTTGGAAGAAGGTTAAACGGTGTATGATATTTAGGATTGTTGAAATGACAGTGTCTCTGACAGCTATCACTCTATAACAAAAGAAAGTATTTGAACAACTGTCAAATGCAGATCACATGTGCTAACCTGTATTAATATGAAGGCATAAATATGAGATCTTTTTGTTTCATATTTATATTTTGATTTATATGACTGACACTGGAGACTCTATGATGTCTTTCCTAATGCTCTGGAATTATTCTCATTAAATGGATGCTCTTATAATACAGTGCATTAGCCTAGAGGAATCACAATCATTTCATCATCTAAAATGAGCATTTCCCAAATCCTCAAATTCATATATTCTTCAAAGACAAACACTGAATTTGGGAAATAAATAAACAGAATTTCGAAGAAAAAAAAAACTGGATTTCGTCTGCTGCATTTGTACCATCAAGCAAGGAGTTGTGAAAGCTGTGCACATACGTATGTTGACAATGATTAAACTTCAACAGATAGGGCGTGATGGTTTGTGTGTGTATGTTTAGCATGAGAATCTTTTGGCTCATCACACACCCGATCACACACATCAGATTATGCACTTGTCTTTTTCTCTTATAATAGCTATGCATGCTTGATTCCCTCTCTCTTCTCATGTGTGTGCTTTTTTAGAGAGAGGGGGCAGAATTTCAATAAGTGTTTATCGTTGATCTGGGGAGAATGCTGCCTCAGTCACTCACACATGTACAAACACAAAACAGATATTTTAATATCAGTATTATTTATAGCATGTGGAGGGTTTACAAAATTAAAAGCGACTAATCTTAGTTTCCCCGTGACCCTGTACACAGGATAAGCGGTTGACGATGGATGGATGGATGGATAATCTTAGTTTGTTTCTGTATCTGAACTTGCATAGATGATGTTACTGCTTACAAACAAACATTTGACTTTAGCACTTCCGGGTTCTTTTATCACCCTTGTAAAGTATTGCTTTCAGTGGGTGAGGATTTCACAAAAATTCTAATATTTCACAGGTCACTCTCATTGTCATATCTGCTCTAATAAGACCCAAAATCAGCGGTTATTAAGTTTGAACATTGAATAAGTCAAATATTATAATTGACTGTACGTTAATTTAAGCAGTAAAGTTGCATATTGTATGCCTGAAATTATTATTGTTATATGCCACATTTCTCAAGGTTTAGAAGTGTGTTAACCATGTGAGGATTTATGTTCATCAACCTGTTGCATGTCCGACAAAATTATACAGGCCTATTGTTTCAAGGGAAAACGATAGTTCAAAATCAAATATCTGACATACTGTATATTTCTTCACTCTAAACTGATTGATATCCTTTATAAAAACTTGTTTTAATGATAACAAACATTTTTATTTGTGTTTCAGTTGATTAAAATATTTCATCACAATTAATTGCAGATTTTTAAAGTGCTTATATTTAACCCTATATATATACAGTATATGGTACCAGTTCAAGTAACATTAAATGTTTCCCAAAGTCTAAATGGGAGGATAACTTATTTAAAGAAATATTTCCTGTAAGTTGCATGTTCAATTCAGCGAGCTCCTCAACATCATTGTCAAGCGCCTCTTTGAACTCCACATGAAAGAGAACGGCCGAGTTCGAAATGGCACACTACATACAGTAGAATACTTTTTCTGCTTCTATATGTGGCAGAAATTGTAAGAGTAGGATACCATTCCTAACACAGCCAACGTCTTGTTCGGCTTTTAGCACTGGCACTGCTTATGTAATAATATATCATCCGAACTATCCTGTTTTCATTAGCTGAGGCTTCGAAAGGTCAGCAGCAACGGGTTCAAATTTGAAATTATTTTGAGCTGCACATCAACAATAATTCAGCGGGAGCACTCCAATATTCTTTCACCACTTTCTCTCATCTTCCTCCCTACTTGTACTTCTCTGAGCACTTCTCATGTTATTGCCTCCTTAGGATGAATCACTTTTGCTCTGTTTCTAATTTGTAAGTCGCTTTGGATAAAAGCATTTATCCTAAATGAATACATGCAATGAAATTGTAACAAGCTGTGCATCGGTCCATCATCAGTGTCATGTATCTTGTGGTTGGCTTTTAGGTGTTGACTTGACATGCTTCTGTGGAAATTTAATTCCGCCTTACAAAGGTTTTTTTTTTGTCACATCTGGGTTTGTTGTGCTCAAAAATTACACTTAAGAGTTCTTTTCTCCACTTGATCATTGACATGGAATCAATGTTGTGTGTCTGTTTGTGGTGTGTACATCAGTGTAATGTCCCCGGACACATCACACATTAAGCCCTATTCACATTATGTGCCAGAGAAACTAGAGTGCAGCCATCTTGAAAATGTTGTCTCTGAACTTCCGGTCTAGCGGTTGGTATATAGATATCTATGGAGTTGAAGGTCAAAGTGTAATTAGCTAGCGAAATGGATTTACATGTTAAAGAGTTGTCAAAAGTTATCAACTGTTTGAACTGACTTGTTCCAGTTAGAGCTGTACAAAATTAATTTTGTAAGACCAACTAGATAAGATTGAATTAATTGTCTTAAGTTGACCATTAACCATTAGTATGTGCCAGGTGAGCAAGTGTAACGACAGTGAAACTGTTGCACTGTCAATTTGATTGCAACTGCTTATAGAGCTAAGCAGCTCTCAAAACAAACATCACCAAAGGTGAGAGTCCAACCTCAATCTAAGAACAAGCGCCAATCTTCACCAGACTGGTAACTCCAAAATCTCCAGCCTAACAAACGATCCTTTTAAATGTCAATATAACAAAGCATTAAACATGAACAAATCTCCTATTCTTATCTTACTCAAAAATGTATAAAATAACACTTAAATTCAACATTTGTTCACCCATCCAGTCATCTGCAAAGCATGCTGGGAAATGGAAATCCCCTGCCCAGTTTCATCAATGCTACAAAAAGTATTAATGTAGTCCTAACTCAAATTGATTAAGTAAACTTAATTTTTATACATTTAATTAGAAAGAACGTAATGAAATCAAGAGTTGTGAAGTGTATGTTCCCCTTCTGTCACTCACTCGATGTTGTGTTGAATATAGTGACACAAGGGGTCTTTCTTGAGAGCCTCACGTGCCTCTGAACTTGAGAAAAGGCCAATGAGAAATGTGACCGATCACGGAAAGTAGGGACACAAGTCGGTTTTGGGGCATTTTGAGTTATTCACAGATTCTGAAAGTGTAGTCTCCAAGCTTTCCAACGATTTGTAACACATGGAAATCTGACAATATTTGGAGAAGTTGTGGCCATTTGAAGGTAGGCACTCAAAAAAGCTAAAAGGGGAGAAAACGGCCTCAAAAGATTGTGCAGTTCTCACCTCTCTCTGCTGCTGGGAGTGACAATAGGGCTCATTTACATCTCATTTAGATAAGCCATACCCCTGTAAAGCTCCCCCTGTAAACATGGACTAAACATGAGATAACGTGTACGTGTTCTTAGAATGAACAAAAAACGACAAACTTTGATGTTTATGGAAACTCACCCCATAAGAAACAGAAAAGTATTCTTGCAGATCTCGTTGCCTCCAATGAAATAAGTCGTTCGGGCACACTTTCTCTTTGTCGGGGTCTTCTTTGTGGATGTAACCATCTCCGAAGTTTGCACTGTGCGTCTGTTTGCCTCTAAATGTCCAATAATTCGCATGACGCCAGTCCGATACATTCTTCCTCGTCTTCATCTTCGCTCAGTTGTAGATTAGGGATATTATTCAGTCTTATCATGCCACTTTCATCGTCGCTCAGATCGTCTTCAGAATCAGTGAACGCTTGTTCATAAGCATCCGGCTTGTCGAAGAAGTACTTCAAAACATTTTCGTTGTAACGGCCATGGTTCAGCTCGTCTCGCGACATTCTTTGCGGCGTCCATCTTCATTGAATTTTGATATCAGATAGAGCCGGCTAGAGCGCTGCATAATAAGTAGCCACGCTGTTAGGGGCGGGGGCAAAAGCCGGCGGCTATTCAGTACGGAAATACACACAGACAATGACACGCCCCTACTGCATGCTAGAATCTCCGAAAAACAAGCCGATTTCAACCTCAAAATGTACACTTTTAAATATACCAATACTGTTATCTCAAACATGGAGAGGCTTCTTCATGATCTCAACTAACAGATTCTGCAAAAAAGCGGAAATCACCAATTTTGGAAAAAAACACTTGTTTCTCATTTTGCTCACAAGTTGTGCTGCCGACTTGTGTCACTGGTTTCCGTGACGGGTCACAAATTGGCAGATATAATTTGCAGGTTCCACCCCCGGACATAAAGTATAAAGGGAAGCGGGCGTGCGTCTGTGAGTCCGATTTTTTCTTCAGAGCCGAGCAGATGTGCAGCAGCAGCAAGCTGAATCTCACTACTGTTCCACTCACCTCTGTTGGTGAAGCACTGCTGTGGGATCTACGGCGAATCACCAGCGGCTTTTTCTTCTCTGCACGCTGTGCAGTCCATGCCCCTGTGCGCTTCCACAGCGCTTCTCTCTAAAAGAGTGTTTTCTTCCTAAACGAGTTTGTTTTCTCTAAAAGAGTTTACACAAAAGAGCAATACACAGCAGGCGTTGAACATCATTTTCAGGACGCGTCTTTTTAAAGATGTCTTTCCGCCTCTGTGTAGTTTCTGGATGCGGCTGTTTTCTCTCCACTCCTGATGGTCAAATGCGTTGCCTCGCATGTCTGGGCTGCGATCACACGGTGGCAGCATTTATGAATGGTTTATGTTCTCATTGCGAGAACATAGCCATGGCAACGTTGTGATCGTGGCTTTCTCCCTTCCGTAGGGAAGCCACTTCAGTCCGCTGGGTCATCAACACCATTTCCTTTGTCTTCCAGACTCAGGCCGTGCCCGCCCCCTTGTGGGTATGAGCACACTTGACGAGAAGTGTGGCATCCTCATGGGCACTGGCCAACGGCACCTCCCTAAGCAGACATCTGCAGAGCAGTGGGCTGGGCAACACCCAACACCTTTGCGAGGTTCTACAAACTCAGGGTTGAGTCGGTCTCCTCTGTTTTGTCAGGTCCGAGCCGGTAGAACTCTATAATTCTCGAGAAACATAGAGAGAGAAAAGGTCATGGCTGGCTTGCTCACATGATGGTCATTTAGCGCCTGTTCCCCCCTTAGGGGTGCTGGTAACCTAATGTCTGTATATGACATTTTCTGGGGGCGTTGGGGAGGGTTTCGTGCAGCCGATACAGTTGCTTCTAGCACGCAGCAGCCTGCTTGCACCTGTGTCAGCAGTTCACGTAACACGGTCTAGTGCATGGCGCTTTGAAATGGGACCACTTGTGTCACTACATTCAACACAACGTCGAGTGAGTGACAGAAGGAGAACGTCATGGTTACTATTGTAACCTCCGTTCCCTGATGGAGGGAACAAGATGTTGTGTCCCCTTTGCCATGACACTAGACTTACCATTGTGATTGGCCGTACCTTATTCTCGGCTCCTCAGTTCAAAAACCTCACTGACAGATGCACGCCCGCTTCCCTTTATACCCGTATGTCCGGGGGCTGACATGCAAATTCTGTCTGCCAATTTCTCATTGGACTTTTTTCAAGTTTAGAGGTACGCGAGGCTCTCAAGAGAGACCCCTTGTGTCACTTCATTCGACACACGTCTCGTACCCTCCATCAGGGAACGGAGGTTACAACAGTAACCAAGATGTTCTATTTTATATTCCGTTTACAACCAATTTGAATCACATTTAAGCTTCTGAAAATTGTAGGGTGACAAATTAATTAAAAAAAGTAGAATTGTAATTTTCTTTAATGTAACGCATGTTAACTTGCATGTGTAGTAATATGAGCTGTCACAGTTGGAAATTTCATGTCAACTCCACATTTTAACACAAATTATTTACAAGTTGAAACCTAAAAAATGATTCAGAATTACACGCATAAAAATTAAAGCTTGTATCATGAAAAACTGCAGTGTGTCATAGCTGTCCGAATGTGATCTTCCATGTCCAATTTATCTTTATCTTTTACTCTCTAAGTTAGAGAGAGAAAAATGTTTTGATGTAGTATGATTTTTTTGAGCACTTAGTTATTTTTATTATATTTTCGTTTTGTTTTAAGTGGAATTTAGAAAAAAATTTGGTTTGATTTTTGATTGTGTTTCAATAAATTAATGAAATGATTCATAATAATTACTTAATTTAATGGAGCATACATTCAACATCTGACGTGAATCACATTTTCCATGCGTATAAAATGAGAACGTCGCTGTCATATAAATATGCCTGACATTCATCAAGGATGCAGTTAATGCACAGAAGAACTTACATTTCAATACTTCTAATTCATTGCATACTGTACAGTCCATTTACTCTACCAACTTTTTATGAATGTTTTGTCTTTGTTTATATTGCTTGTACTTGAGGGAATGGACTATACAATTTGATACAGACGGTGTAATAACCGGAACCTCAGAGTTAAACTGATCTTGGTCCTTCCCTTTTGCGCATTGTGTGCGTGATTTCACCAAACCCACAAAAATACCGAAAATGTATGGCCATGCCCATTGATTTTGCGCTTAAAGCTTGTGCTCTTAAAATAGGGCCCATAGAGTGACATCAAAACACCTTATAAGCATTTTCACATAGTAACAGGGTGCTGTAGACTCACACCATCAACTCTAGGGGAAAAATACTTTCTGTGTTACCACACGTAATCCATTTTGATCGACTCTTCTCAGTAGCTTCAATACAAAAAGGATGTTAGATGAAAAAATGCAGAAAAGTGGAAAAGAGGCAGGGCAGAATAAGGTGAATTCCAACCAGGGTTTACAACTCACACTGAGATGAATAAAATGTCCGAAACAAATGTGAAATTTGGTAAATGCGCATTATACTATTTAAATTATTCTCATGCATTAAGGCTTTAATTTTGACAGCTCTAACTGAACTGAACTGAATTAAAAAAAAAATAATAATTATAAATGAAGAAACACAAACATGAAGAAATGAGCAAAAAAGTGGAGATTTTGTGATCAAATTTTTTTTTACGTATCTCCTAAATGTAAAAAGTACTGATTATTTCACAGACAACACTTAAAAACAAAGCCCAATATACAGTTCTGTTTGTGGATATCTTGTTATCTTGCTGCTAAGCAGCTCAACCAAAATTTTAACACCACTAACGTTTCACACTTTGGCAAATCCAATGTTTAGTTCTTCCTCGAAGCCACTAATAGTACCTTGTAAACTTGACTTAGTTTCCAGGCGGACCGGTGCACCCCTCAACTCCCAAAAGTTTAACAGCATCATCCAATCAGATTGAAACCAATTTTATTCAGCTCTTGCCATGTTTGTGTGCAGTATGCATCAGACAGTCAGAGAACAGACTGTCGGCACTCTGAAGGTGTGCCCTCTGAGGGTGAGACTAAGCTGCATGTGGCAGAAGAGTTTTTATATGACAAACATCCCAATATGTTCCTTTCTCAGCAGTCACATTTGTATTGGAATAAAAGAGACAGGGTCTGTGTGTGCGTGTATCTACTATGTATACAGCGTGTTTGTGTGTAAGTTGTGGTTGCTTTAGCTTCTCATTTTCCAGCTCACTACTAGCGTTAATGTGAAAATCCTAACAAAACACTCACACACAATCCATTTAATGCAAAAGTTAATTCAAGCAGCTTGCAACATTGATGGTTGCAATTCTAAAGGAACCTCAGCTCCAGTAATTTCACTCAACATATGTACTTGCATACATACAAGCGTTTGACCTGAAGTTTGTTGTGCCTGTGAAAGATGAGAAGAAACACAAGAAGACACTAAAATAATGATGTGATTAAAATAAACCCCTATATTATAAATAAGTATAATTAAAGGAATAGTTCACAAAAAAAAAAAACACACAACCAACAAAAACAAAAATTCTGTCATAATTTACTCACCCTCATGTCGTTCCAAACCTGTCTTCCAAAGAACACAAAGTGAGATATTTTTCAGGATGTCTATATTCCATACATGGAAAAGGTATATTTATTTATACTGCCATGCTCCAAAAAGGACAAACAAGCACATTAATAGTACCATAAAAGTAATCAGTGCTATACTCCAAGTCTTCTGAAGCCTCAGCTCTCGTTTATGATTATTTTAAATTGTTCAAATGCTTCACAATTGATCACGATCTGGTATGTAGGTAATGACAAATCATTGATTTTTGTGTTGTCTGAGTGCATATGTGACACCCATCAAGTAAGCAATTGTGTGTTGATGTGTGTTTTTCTTTTAGAATTACATGGTTTCATGTTCTGACAAAGATCTGTGTCTAAGGTCTTGAAAAATGAATGTGTGAATTATGTTTGTTTGTGTGTGTCAGTATTGTCAGATCTCATCCTCCGCAGGTGTAGGTGACAGGTGAGAGCGCAGTGGTCCGTATAGTTGTCGGCTGTCGCAGTATATTGGCAGTTTGGTCAAGCCACTGAAGCACACAAAGCAATTTAGAGCCATCATGGCTGCTTTGAACCCTCATGGATGACCAGTTGCAGAGCAGCTGTCACTCAGCACTCTCTGTCTCTCTGATTAGATTGCCACTAGTGAATGGGAGGGGCCACAATGAGAGCGAACAGTGTACCAGCTGCCATAAATATTCAGAGTTTTGTGACTATGCATGGCAGATTGGATGGTTGATATTTTGTCTTAATTCGATACAGCTTTTTTGTAATTCATCATTTACCTACCGTCATTTTGTTCCAAACATGACTTTTTTTTGTCTTTCATGGAAAACAAAAGTGATGTTTTGAAGAATGCTCACTCTGCTCTTTTGCTTACAATGAAAGCATATAGTTACCAGGGGCTGTCAAGCTCCAAAAGGACAGAAAAACAACATTATATTCCACTGTATTGCAAATAGCTTCTGAAGCTGTACTTTAGGGTTTTGTTGTCTTGGCAAAAAGTTGTAACATTGGATATAACTTTACACATGTATGGTAGTAAACAATTTTATCACACTTAAATTATGTTAACACTAGTGCTGTCAGTCGATTAAAATTATAATTATTATAATTTATTTGTCTAAATAATTTGTCTCTAAATCTGAGGCCATGGTTCTCAGCAGGAAACCGATGGAGTGCGTACTCCAGGTAGGGAATGAGGTTTTGCCCCAAGTGAAGGAGTTCAAGTACCTCGGGGTCTTGTTCACGAGTGAGGGACAATGGAGCGGGAGGTTGGCCGGAGAATCGGGGCAGCGGGGCGGTATTGCACTCGCTCTATCGCGACCGTTAGTCACGAAAAGAGAGCTGAGCCGAAGGCAAAGCTCTCGATCTACCGGTCAATTTTTGTTCCTACCCTCACCTATGGTCATGAAGGTTGGGTCATGACCGAAAGAACTAGGTCGCGAGTACAAGCGGCCGAAATGGGCTTCCTCAGAAGGGTGGCGGGCTTCTCCCTTAGAGATAGGGTGAGGAGCTCAGTCATCCGTGAGAAGCTCGGAGTAGAGCCGCTGCTCCTTTGTGTTGAAAGGAGTCAGTTGAGGTGGTTTGGGCATCTGGTAAGGATGCCCCCTGGCCGCCTCCCTAGGGAGGTGTTTCAGGCACGTCCAGCTGGGAGGAGGCCTCGGGGAAGACCCAGGACTAGGTGGAGAGATTACATCTCCACACTGGCCTGGGAACGCCTCGGGGTCCCCCAGTCAGAGTTGGTTAATGTGGCTCGGGATAGGGAAGTTTGGGGGCCCCTGCTGGAGCAGCTGCCCCCGCGACCCGACTTCGGATAAGCGGTTGAAGATGGATGGATGGATGGATGGATAATTTATTTGTTAATCAGATTTTTAAAGTGCGGCAATTTTACACTTTAGATACTTCTTTTCCTGTCAAAATGGATTTATTTCCATCTTAGGGAAGAAAACAAAACAAAATGCAACAATATAATGCTTTATTAAAAATTTTCAAACAAAGCCTTCCACAGTATAAAGATAGAAATGCACTAAAATAGCACCAATTCAAGTAACATTAAACATTTACCAAAGTCTAATTGGGAGTTTGACAAATTGAAAGCTCTAGTCTCCACATAGGTTACATTTTCATTGCAATTAAAATCAATAAATCTCATAAACTCTCATCCTAAAAAATATTAAATTGTCGGTAGACTGTGGCAATCCACTTTGCTACAGCAATTGTGAAGCTGCATTCATGATTCATGCAGGGCATCAGTGCAAGCATCAAGCGCTGCTTTGAACTCCACATGAAAAAAGCTTGCCGTCCAAAATGTCCCATTCTGAGGTTTGGTGATTGTTTAGACTTGACGTGCTTCAGTGGTAATTAAAATGTGCCTTGCATAGGCTGAAAAATACTTGATTTCTATCACACGTCCCATCTGGTCTTGTTTTGTTCATCAAATAGCGTAAAGAAGTACTGTGCCTGTTGTGAAGTGTCCGGTTTGAGCACTCACGAGAAAAGAGCCCTAAATGTTGTTTTTTTACGACACCCGCAAAGATAAATTGGACATGGAAGATCACATTCAGACAGCTATGACACACTGCAGTTTTTCATGATACAAGTGCTTAATTGTTATACGTGTAATTCTGATACATTTTTAGGTTTCAACAAAATGTGTAGTTGACATGAACGTCATCTGGTTTATGCTGTATTAACGGTAAATGCGTGTAAAGGGAACAATGGAAAGGAGAAGGCAAGAACTGGCTTGACAATATAAATAATAGTTTAATAAAGAAATAAACCAAAAGACACAAACACACAGGATGGACAGCTGCCCGTAAATGTTCTCTCTCTATCGAACCACAGTCCACAGTCGGCCTTTATACCTCTCGGAGGCTTGATTAGCCTGATAAGGGACAGAGTGTGTAAAATCACGACCCGTCCCGCCCTCCACCCTATCACAATGCGCTATTCAATTTTAATAGAAAGTAACACGTAAAATTGTTCTTAAATTAATCGCTTGTGTTAACATGTTAATTCTGGCAGCTCTAGTTAACACTTATTATATGCTTGAAAATGTTATTTTCTTGTAGCTATACTTTTGAAAGTGTTTATTTTAGTGTTTATGGACTGGCCCCATTCACTTTCATTTTGAGAGCCATTTCGTTTTTTTAAATAAATGAGGAATGAGTTGAAATTACGTTTTGTGGAAATCAACATTTAGCTACAAATGCTGTTAATTGAGCTTAACTTAACTAGAACCCGGAACATTCCTTTAAGAGAGAGTGTATGGGTGTTTGTATCTGTAAAAGAATGACACATCAGGAGCTACACAAACATTGCCAAGAATCAATTTGTCCTTTTCCCCCCATCTTTCACCATCTTTTGCCCCCAATTGTCCATAATTACCCAGAGGGCTGTGCCCGCTCACCCGCCTGCAGTGGCCCTTTCATCACCCCATTCTCTGCCAACAATGGACTGGCATTGGCCCAGTATGCAGTGACTACAGTCATGCCTGGCCTGGGTTAATCTCCTGCACCCCAGCATCTGTCAACATGCCCACCTTGTTTATTACACTTGTGCGCTAGGCTCTGACAGTATTGCAGCAGACGTTCAGCAGGGAACTCTCATGATGCTGTAAAAGTGTTTGCCAGGGGAATATGGGAACTGTGGCATTCATTAACAGGTGTTTGTTCCAAATTATTTTATGATACATATGTAATTCTGTTAATTTGTTAAGCACTGGAGCAATAAATGAATCACAATGAATTGGAAAATGCAGGGCCATAACCACCATTGACAATCTTTTTCAAGGGTTATACAAACTGAAATAAATCTTTGGCATCAAACGTTAATATCATAATTTGCAATTTTAAAACACACTGTTTATATTTGAAATATTCGCTTTCAGACTTATTTCAATTTACACTAAGCCACATCACTCGCTGCAATTCCTCGCCTGCTCGTTGACAGCCTAATGAAATTATTCACTAATTCACGGCTTGTCCACTAATTTGTTGCCTGAATGGCTTGATAAATGCGACAAAGTGTGACTATCTGCTGTGCAGGTTCGCTAACCCACAACTGTGAGCTAATTTGCATCACTCTAGCATGGCGGGTGGTGTGGTAACAGAGGCTGAGGTTAGCGAAGACTCATTCCTCTTCTTTAGTGCGTGCTACAGCTAAACTCAGACATACAGATGATGGACTGTGACTTTAATTGATTTCTACAGCTCCTTCACAAACAGAAGGTTAAGAAGTGAGTGAGTCTTGGAGAAAGAGTGTCAACACAAACAGGGCTGAGTCTTTAAATGAGAATATTTAAAGAAAGCTCTTGAATGTACAGAATGGCATTTATATTGCACGTATGGAAATGTATCTACATCAAAGTATAATGATAGTCGTCTACA
This sequence comes from Xyrauchen texanus, assembly GCF_025860055.1. Classification (NCBI taxonomy): domain Eukaryota; kingdom Metazoa; phylum Chordata; class Actinopteri; order Cypriniformes; family Catostomidae; genus Xyrauchen; species Xyrauchen texanus. The sequence goes on along the minus strand of NC_068295.1, from coordinate 6,918,797 downwards.
TCCACCATATTTCTTCAAATATATAATAAATTGATTTTCCTGAATTGTATCTTATTCTATGTGGAAACTCAATGCTTGTATACACAATGCTAACATTGCTAGATTGCTAACATTTTCAACTATCATTATATGGGGGGTGAGGGGGGGTGGCTGTGACACTGAACCCCAAATTGCTCCCAATGGCAGGCTAGCGCCTTGCTTGGCAGCTAAGAGATGGTTCTATGCTGACCAGATGGGAATGTAATTCTACCTCTAGCCTTTATTTCTGATAATAATGATAACAATATTAATAATAATAAAAGTAAATATTATTATTATTATTATTATTATTATTATTATTACTTACAAAAAAAATTATTTAGCAGATGCGTTTAACCGAAGCAACTTACAAATGAGGAGCATTACAATAGCCTCTATAATAATACTATTAATAATATAATAGTTAAAAATAGTTAAATAAAATATAATAATATTCTATTTTTTATAAAATAAATTACATAAAAATAATACTTAAAATATATTAGTATTTTATTACAATAATTATAATAAATATTATTAATATTCTATTACTCTTGTTGATCTCTAGTGTTAATTTAAATTTAATGGTTTGGATCAATTTGAAAATCGATAGCTAAAAGTTCCTCTAATAGACTAATATTTCAGTTCATTAAAGGGGCATAATTAGAGGGTTTATCCAACCATCTCCAGCAGCGAATGTGTATTAAACAGTAGTTCTCTGTGGTTGGCTTTCCAGTCCTCTGGAGTGTTGGTGTGGTTGTCTTAAACTGCAGTAGGTGAGCTTTCTTAGCTGCTGGCTTTCAGCTGGATTAGAGTGAGTGAGCTATCTCCTCTCCTGCAGAGCACACCTCACTCACACTCTTCGCTTTATTCTCTCCATCAACTTAGGCTGAGCTTGATTTCTCGAACAGAAACAATTCTCTCTGCTGTCACTTTGTGTGTTGATGAGATGTCAATCCCTGTGAAGGAAAGTTTTTGTTCTTTCAGGCAGAACTTAGCATCACTCAAGTCTTGTAAAGAGTGTACCTTTCTGATGCTAATATAACCGCCTTTAAATCTATGCTCTTGTGTACTGTGTATTTATACAGTTACAAAATTATGAAGCAAACCTAATCTGCATTAACCCCAAATAAATGGAATATTTCACCCAATAGCATTTGTTCATTTAATTATTTAATAACTCCCTTGTCATTCCAAACCTGCATGCTGTCATTACTACTGTGGAATTAAGTAGAAATGTGTTTTAAAGAATCTTTATGTAGATTTTTTCCATCAAATAATTACAGTTCATAGTGACCACAGCTGTCAAGCTTCAAAAAGGTCTTAAATATCAGTCTATCCCTGACACAAGATGTTTCTGTGGCTCCAGAAGATGTGGAAGTGTAGCACATGAGTCATATAGACTACATTTATGGAACTTTTATGGGATTTTTTGCAGCCTGGTCTCATGAACATAACGTGACTGTGGCTAGCACTATATTACATGTTTCATTACAGCAGGGTGCACAAAAAGCAAGTGAAATGGTGTTGTTATCGGACAGGGTTTTTCAATTGAATATTAGCTGATCACATTGGAATGTGTAGGTAAATGTAGGTGGGGCTGTACAAAGATGTGTTAAAGTAAAAGTGTTTAGAGATCATAACGTAGCATGCTATGAGTAAAAGAGCAAACAATTAGTGTTTTTAAAGTCATATTCAGCCATTGTAGTTGTGATTTGTGTGAAAATGAATAAAATGCAAAGAAGTTGTTTAAGAATTATAATTTTTGGGTGTACTATTCCTTTAATTTAGTTGTGCAAGAGAAGCTTTTAGACATTCCATCGACTATGCGTGTTAATAATACATTTCAAGTCCATAAATTCTCTCCACATCAACACGATGTGATCATAAAACTATAATGCAAAGTCTGTGAATAGTTCCTGCTCACAGCCATCTCTGAAATGACTCAGCGCCGCCTCCTCACCTTAAGAAATATATTTACATTGCCAGATAAGGATTATTATCACTTTCAAATCAGCCAACTCTTCAGTGGTCTTACTCCAATGAACAGCCAAACATGCTAATTTTAATGAATCCATCAGGTCGCCACAGCTCTTATCCGTACATTTGATCTCACACTGGGCATTTGGGAAAGTGAATTAAAGTGTGTGCTCTAATTGGCTGCCGATGCCCAGAGGAGCCAATATATTTATGCTCGCATACACTCAGTTCAAGCGCTCTCAATCACTCTGGGTACTCCCATTGTTTGATTTCCATTACACAGATGGTTCATATGGCTATTTGAATGTATAAGTCACAGCTATCTCTGCAGGGCAGCTCTGACTTGCTCATGCATGCTCAACAAGCTCAGTCTCAATCCAATACCAATGCTGCAATCATGTGGCTATGTCCAATTTGGCATAACGGTAGTGAAAACCTGAGATGAGATGGGCCTAATTGAAGAATATATAGAGAGTTTGAGCGCTGGGGAATGGGATGAGACAGGAAGGTGGAGGAAAGGCATTTTTAACAATAAAACACCTTTAAAGACAGACCTACCATAAGATCTGAGGGTGGTTATCTGTATTGTATGCTTCTGTTGATGCACTCAGTCCATGTTTTTAACTTCATTTAAAAATGAATTTGGGGGTAAATAACTACACTACCCATGATTCTGAAGAAATAAGATCCACCAATCAGAGAATCGTGTCAAACAAAATGTGGCAAAAGAGCTTTGGAGTGACTGTCCACTTCCATGACCCACTACAAATGACGCAATCGAGTCATTCTCTACTTATGTATTTGTATAAACAGTCACTGAACACTTTATTAGAAACACTATGGTCCTAATAAAGTGTCCGACGTGGTCTTTTGTAGCCCATCCGCCTCGTTTGACGTGTTGTGCATTCTGAGATACTATTCTGCTCACTACAATTGTAAAGAGCCGTTATCTGAGTAACAGCAGCCTTTCTGTCAGCTCGAACCTGTCTGGCCATTCTCCGTTGTCCTCTCTCATCAACAAAGCGTTTCCATCTGCAGAACTGCCACTCACTGGATGTTTTTTGTTTCTAGAGTAAACTCTAGAGACAGCTGTGTGTGAAAATCCCTGCAGATAAGCGGTAACAGAAATGCTCAAACTATTCCATCTGGCACCAGCAATCAAATGTTTTGTAGTTCTTTCTTTCAATAAAGACGTTAAGTACACAGTGTTGTACCTTTGCCTTTTTTGTCAGATTGTTTAATAATTTTTTGCTTTAAATCAAATTTTGTAATGTTGTGATTCACCTCAGAGCTGGTTGAATGGGAAAACTACTTCTGGAACCAAGACAGCTGAGAAAGTGGGCAGGCACTGTTGCCCTCTATAGAGAACAGAGCGATGGAGTGATGGATGAATGGAGTAATGTGGGGGCTGATGATCTTTAGTAGTACATGATTTTATGGGTTGTGAGGTCTCAGAAACCACAGGAAGGCTGTAACAAACAGGATTTGTATTGCTCTATATGTGCCCTCTGCATCTGCTGGACTAAATAATTGTGCAGTGAATAAACACTGCAGCTGTGCAAGATGGACAGAGAACAAAAGATATGAAATGAAAATATATTAATTACTGACGTAACATATAATTAAGCAAAGTGAGGTGATAATGAGATGAACAGTTTATAGAGGGAGTATCAAAATGTAAAAAAAAACACAGTTTAACATTCTATTGTAGGCCTAAAGTTTGGGCCACTGCTTCTAAGTACTGAACCCACAACCAGCATGATAACTCAGGAGTAACAGGACAGCTCTTCCCAAAGTCTGAAGATATTATTCTGTCCTATCCCAGACCAGGGACAGGTTCACTTCCAAAGAAAACGCTTTCTGTCTGAAATGCATTACATAAGAGGAAGCGTTATTTTTTTCTTACTTCATCCAAGTCTGCTGTTTAGAGTCAAGTCAAATCATTTTTATTTGTATAGCACCTTTCACAACACACATCGTTTCAAAACAGCTTTACAGAAGATACAACTGTAACGTCTATAATGTCTATGAGTCATCATTGTGTAATTAGATAAAATACGATTGTGAATTGTGTTTAAAAATAAGTAATTAAATAATAATTGTATTTATAACCCCAGTGAGCAAGCTGAAGGCGCCTGTGGTAAGGAACACAAAACTCCATAAGATGTTGGTTAATGGGAGAAAAATAACGTTGGGAGAAACCAGACTCACTGTGAGGGCCAGTTCCCCTCTGGCTAACATCATGAATATAATGTCAATATTACTTATGTATAGTGCAAGTCATGGTTAAAATGATTAAACTAAGTAAGTGTTAAAGGTCAGTGTTTAAACAAAGATTATGTATGAACTGTAAGATTAATGACTAATGTCTTTGAAGTCCATCCTGTATTAACTGCAGTAGTTCACATAGATGCAGTTGTCCTTGTTAATTGGCTGTTGAAGCGGTTTTGTAGTCTATGTATTCCATTTCAAGAGTGTAGTCCATCATTAGACCGAGGTGATGCAGGCAGAGATCAGTGAGGTGCATCGCAGATCAACCTGACCGGTAATTTCGGTGAGGTTCGGTGTAGTCCATCCTAAGCCCAAGGTTCAGACAATGGCATATGAATTATCCCATGTCTTATGGTTGGAGTTGGCATCAGTACATCCTCAAGTGATGTGCATTTAGTCATCATCACACAGCGTCACATAGCAGTGGAGTCCAACATGAAGCAGGAATGGAGCTGATCCAGCTGGTTCTGGTGACCTCAGGATAGGTTTCCAGAGGTTGAGACAGGGAAACAAATAAAATAATATAAGCATAACATTCATAGAGGAGGATATGTGTTGACCTAAACATTGTTAAAGTGTACAAAAATCCTAAAATGATTAGGAGGCTCTTTATGATCCCAATGAAAGCAATAATGACTGAGGCTTTTGACATCTTTTGTGTCCCATAGAATAAATGGGTCAAATGAGATTGGAACAACATGAGGGTAAATGATGAGTTAATGATAAGTTTAAGGTGAAGTGTAACTTCTGTTTCACAAAATGTAATTGCAAAAGTGTTTCCAAACAATCATCCAAATAAATCTTCTGGCATATAGCAAAATCTCAACTATTTTAAACATTTCTACCATTGCACACTATCTATACTGTATATCATCATATCATGCAGTTCTAATTTCCAGGAGAGGAATGAAAAGATCAATTCCTTTAAACCCACAAATCATAGTAGATGAGAGTCACAGCCCCTTCTGGAGCTGAGGTTAGATGCCTTACTCAAGGGCAGAATTGTAATAAGGGAACTCACTTTACAGATTGTCTCTGAGGGTTTAACCTACAACCTTTGTGTTTGGGCTCAGATCTTTAACTACTCTACAATTATGACCAACCAATAATTAAAATATGAAAAGCTATTTAGCTTTTGACTATTTAGTCAAAGTGCAATCAGAGCACAAACATTTGTGTTAAATATGGCAGTATTCAATGCAAATAAAAGCATGTTTTTACCCAAATGGTACCTTTAAATGTTTGAAATAAATTCTGCTTTGTCCCTGTTTTGACTTTACATTTCATTTATTCTTTTAATTAGGTAACACCAACAGCATGTTTGCTCTGGACTACATCAGCGGATCGCTGACAGTAAACGGACAGCTGGACCGTGAAAACCCGCTTTACTCATCTGGATTCACCATCACAGTGAAGGTGCGACTGAAATCTAGATGGTGCTCATATGAAGCCATACTAAGTTGTTGAAGGATCTGGTCAAGCAATTCTAAACTCAGATTATGATTCATTTTATTATAAGGCTTTTAACACCTAACCATATGCGTTACTAAAATCTAGCTTGTTACTGAGAGAATATCTCTCGGATGTACAGGAATTGTCCTCTGCTGGAGTTCTGGTTAGCCTCCTGTCCCCAGTACTGTTCTCACTGGGAACTCTGCCAAATTCGATATTGATTCTACAGTAAATGTTTGCAGACTGTGGCTGTAATGTATCAAGCTATTTACCCATATTGAGCATATTAGAATCAGCGTATGAAGAGGTCTTACTGACACAGAAGCTTTAAATACAATCTTAAACTCTCATTACAAAACCTTAACACATGCACACTGCAAACTGGGCATATAGAGTATGGGTGTTTCTTCAACCTTGGGCACTTTAGCACTGTGGATTTCTAGAAAGTAAAGTCCCTTTAAAACATTTTTCATGCTCTTAACTTAGGTAAATGTAACTTTACCTAAGTTAAAACTCTTAACTAAGGTTAATTTGATAGCTAACATTTTGTGTATCCTAAATATTCCTAATTCAATTATATTAAAATGACAGCTTGATTGGAATGATATTGGAATGATAATGATATTTAGCTTGAATTTTCTTCAGACATTACTAGTTTCATATTTTATTGCATGTATGCTCTTCAACAACACTTTTGTTTACTGGGTAAACAAGTACACTAACTTTTTTTTTTTAATTGTTGGGGACAAAATTGTTGTGCTGGAAATGACATCACAACTGTGGGGAAACATTTATAGAATCTCTTTGTTAGGATTATCAAAGTTGTAAACATGCAATCATTTTTATTTTTACAATGGATTTAACATTGAAAGTCTGGGACAAGGATAAAATAGGAAAATCTTTACATAAAAGGCAAAAATATATGATGAAGTCCTGGTTAAACGTTTTCAAAATCAAGTTTGTCAGTTTTAATAAGACCTTCATATAACAAAAAGACAAAAGTTAAAATCACTTGGGACATGAAATGGCCCAACGTTGATGTTCCTGGATGCTGATTGGTCAATGCAGCATTCCATCCATGATAACATTGACAAATCAGCATCCAAGAACAGAACTATCCATTATATATATATATATATAATATAAAATGTAATAATGTTAATTAAAGTTATTATAAAGTGTTAGAATTTTATAGAATGAGATGCAGTCTTGTGTGTAGCATTTGTTTATTTCGAGGGTTTTTTGTGCTGTATGGACGAATTAACTTTTTTGTAATGTCACAAATCTATTACACCTCTCTCAGCCTGTGAGGGAGACTGACCATGTGAGAGAAAATGTGTGTGTATATGTGTGTGTGTCATGTCATCGTTATCTCAGCGCCCCGCTGACAGTTCCAGGGCCAAATGCTGGAGGAGTGTGTGTTGTAATGTCCCTCTAGACCTGAGCGATGGAAACGCTTTGTTCCTGTCTTTCCATCTATGAGAGCTCAGTTTAGCAGAGGCATTTAGGCCCCCGAAAAAAGAGAAAGAAGGGCAGGCAGACTTTGATTTAGAGAACTTTTAATAATATAATAACTTAACTTAATTCCTTTGAAATTATTTAAATAAAGACCACATATCCGCTCTCTCTCCATCCATCCATCCTGCTTGTTGTCTGTCTTTGATATAATTAATCCATTATAATCATCAAACTTCAAAACTTTCTAAAACGTTTGAACTTTCATTTACGCAAAGTTTGCATTGACAATAATAATAATCAGAGTAAAGTGATTTTTCTGCCAAGTAATCTAGTTAATTAGCCTTACTGGATAGTGTTCACGGTTTACAAGCAATATAATGTAGCAACTAGCAATAATTAATAGTGAGAATAAATAGAGTGCAACAGTGACCGTCCAGGTCCGGTCTGGGAAGTACAGTATTTTCCCCATTATTTTATCCATAGACTTTTTATAAAATCCTTCATAAAACAGTTCTAAGACATACATCAAACCAACCAGCTCTCAGGTAAATCACAACATTACACACAATGATTTGAAGCAAAAAGTATTGGAAAATCAGACAAAAAGACAGCGGATGACATATTTGAAATTTTTCAAATTATTGATTTAATGTTGTTCAATATAAGTATATAAACAATATTTAAGATTTTACTGCAGAATATACAGATGTATTCAGTAGTTTAAAAGTGTTGGGACACCAGCTCGGTTGGTGGAGCGTTTCTCTATAGGATCATGGGTAGTGTAGTTCTTCACCAGGAATTCCGCTATTAAACATAATTTCTAAAACAAAATAATACATTGAAATAACATTGACTGATGACTTCGACGGAAGCATATACCATAGACTAACAACCTTGGAGCTCATGGTAGGTCTGTCTTAAAAGTTTTAAAAGTTAAAAATCAATTCACCTATGGAAAAAATTTATGTGGTTTTTGCATAAGAAACCAGACTGTTGCGCTATATATACCTGATGTGCGCTCACAAGTATGCAAAAATCAGGAATTTTGCAACACCATATTTTTTGTGTCTTGGCACTGTTTGCATAGGCGTCTTCTCACGATACTACAATACAGAAGTTACATTTACTGTAGATATTCCCTGATTATTGGTCCCTCTTTCACTGTTTGCGTAACATTATATACATTCCCATCCTGACACTTTCATAAATGTGTTTTGGATTCCTCTGTACTATTTGCAGTTATAAACCGCAGCTGTAGTTCTCTAAATTTAAATCAATGATCACCACAAAAAGTGCTACTCAAAAAAAAAAAGCGAAAGCATGAAAAATCTCCCAAAATATTCATAACTTATAGATTTTTACTATCTATTTCACTCTCCACTATTCCAAGTCTCTGCTCCTTTACGTTTTTCTTTTTACCCTTTTACCTTATTACTCTCTCTGTCTCTGTCGCTCTCTCTCGCTCATCGGTGGCATTATTGATTTTGAGTGAAAAGTAATAAAACTAATTTCTCAGCATCACAGAGCTTGGATAGGCTAAAGTACATCAGGCTGGAGGTCAGTACATTCATTAGATCTACGGATAGATAAGAGATGGGAAAGGGGGTGTTAAACTGCACAATTCCATGACTAACCTGGACCTGCAGCATCGCCCCAAACTCCTTCCTCAATTCACCTTGCATCCCTCCATCTCAAAACACCATTACTCACTTGTATTTCTGTCTGATTCTAAGGCCGTAGAACAAAAAGGGTAGGAGAGAGAATGAAAGAGAGAGAGAAAAAAGAAGAAAGTGAATGTGAGCAATTGTTTGCTGTCGATAAGACTTGTTTATCCTAAATCGTATTGCCTGTGCCTGTCTTCCTCCGCTGGCCTCCATGTGCCCCCACTTACCGCAGAACCCTGGGATTTCTCTCAGAATCCTCCCCTTTGATTTAATAAAGAGGCCGCGCTGAACAAATGGAAGAGATTGAAGACTAAATGTTAACACTGCTTACTGCCACTTTTCTTCTTTTATCACATGTGTCTCTCTCTCTCTCTCTCTCTCTCTCTCTCTCTCTCTCTCATTTCCTTTCTCCTACTGTCTCTCTCTTCTTCTTTCATATGCTTTTTCTTTCTCTTTTTATATGTTGTTCAATCCTAAATGAAAAATCTGTGCTTATTTACTCACACTAATGTTGTGCCATACCTGTATGCTGTTATATGTCTGTGGAAGACATAATTACCATATACTGGAGTGGTGGTGGTGTAGTGGACTAAAGCACATAACTGGTAATCAGAAGATTGCTGGTTCAATCCCCACAGCCCCCACAATTGTGTCCTTGAGCAAGGCACTTAACTCCAGGTTGCTCCGGGGGGTATTGTCCCTGTAATAAGTGCACTGTAAGTCGCTTTGGATAAAAGCATCTGCCAAATGCATAAATGTAAATATACTAACAATTTGTAGTGAGTGAAATGTAAAAAAACAAACAAACACCATATTTTTAATCACCAGTTATTTACTGAATATCTTCCCCAGCACAGAAGCTCCAACTGTATATTTCACAAAATGTGATATTCAGTGGCCTCCAAAACGTATGGACACTTAAGTTACACTTGATAGACATCAAAATATCAAACCAAGCTGCATACATTTTTAAGAAAGTTAGCATAAGTAAATTTTTTTTTTGCAAAATATCTCAGAAAAAGAAGTTTGTTAGGTACTATAGATATACTGTTTGAAATTAAGACAAAGTATTTGGACATTTTCTGGTTGTCCAATGTTAGTAGAACATGTTCTTAAAGTGATGAACTACACCTGAGGTTCCTCTGCTAGGACACCTGTGTGTACTTGAGAGGAACTGACTTTATACATCCAATTACCTTGATATCAGTTGAAAGTAATTGCAAAAGTTAGCTCTGAAAATGGCTTAGTATCATTTGTTTGCAATTCATTATTTTTGTAATCTGCAAAGACTTTTTAGGGGTCTACAGTACTATGCAAAAGTTTTAGGAATTTAAGATGTTTCACAAATATATTTTGTCTTACGTTATATTTTCAGCTTTAGTGTTTCAGTAGGGAATATACATTTTAGACTCCCAAACATTACTTTTGCAAATAGAATAGAATAGGAGAACAGGGAGCCCTGCAACAGATGGCATTGCCCCCACAAAGCCCTCCACTGAACATCAGGTCAGTCTGAGATTACATGAAGAGACAGATGTAATTGAGACATCCTAAATAGGTAGAAGAACTGTGGCAAATTCTACAAGAAGCTTGGAACATCCTATCTGCCAACAACCAAGAAAAACTGTCCAGGTGTAATTAGAAGAATTGGTGCTGTTTTGAAAGCAAATGTGATCACACCAAATATTGTTTTAGCTTTGTTTATGTTTACTGGAATTTTATGTTGTTTATTGATTAATGAAAACTATTTATGGCATTATTTTTGAAGACATTCTCACTATGCAACATTATTTCACAAGTGCTTAAAACTTTTGCACAGTACTGTATATCAGTTCTTTTATAACGTTGACATTTGGTTTAATATTTTCTGAGATTGCATCATAAATACTCCCCTTGCCTCTCTTACTGTTTCTCTATAGGCCACAGAGCTGAATGATGATCGCACTCCCTCAGCGGCCACGGTCATGACCACCTTCACCATCCTGCTGATCGATAAAAATGATAATCCGCCCAGATTCAACAGCTCTGAATATCGTGTGCTGATCACAGAGCTTGCCCAGGTCGGCTTCGCTCTGCCTCTCTTCATACAGGTCGAAGACAAAGATGAGGTGAGACGCACAAACAAACAGTTATGTTTCTCACATTATTTTATTTTTGACACATTTAGACATGTTTGTCTATATTGCCTTCATTTTTCCTGAAAGTCCTCTGAGTGAAAAAAACTGTTTGCAAAAATTTCTTTATGGTCTTCACGAACACCCTGCTACCCTTCATAACTCTGGAATTTTAGATCGGTCAGATGTCAACCTTTCTCACCTACAACATCTTGCTCGACCCTGTCTGTCAAGCTTCAAACCTTGTCACCAGTGGTGTAAAGTAACGATGTACAAATACTTCGTTACTGAACTTAAGTAGCTTTTTTCAGAATTTGTACTTTCTTGAGAATGTAAATTTAAATTTAATTTATAAATTAATATATAAATTTAAATCAAATTTAAATTTGCCAAATAAATACTTTTTACTCTGATACGGAGCCTCTCGTTAGTCGTTACCTGGATTAAAAAAGTTTGTTTCATTATTTGCAAAAAGAGAGCAGAGAGCAGCCAATACACAGAATACAGTGAGTTTGATTGGCAGCAGTCAGCGTGAGCACCGACATTCAGCGAATGCACTCATGGAGTCTGTGTCTGAGTAGCTTGGTGCACACTTATGAAGGACTTTAGCAAATGTCTAAACTTAAATAAGCCTATACGTGCTTCCAAACGCACAGATAAGATTCAATTTACCCTAACTGTGTACAAACCTTATAGTCTAAATGTATTCACCACTGTATATAAGCCATAGAATACGATGAATAGAATGGAGGACTATTCTAAGTTGCTGTGGAATAATGACAGTAGGTGCTGCTTTCAAACTCTGACATGATGTGTGTTTACTGCATGTTTGCATCTGCTGTTAAGAGTGCTCAAGTTGAGTTGCACCCTTCCATGATTTCCCGGGATCATCACGGTTTTTGAACATCTGTCCTGGAAAAATAAAATTCTACTTACCAATTTACCTGACACGTTTACCCAAATGAACATTTGTTGATTATGTGCACACTATTCAAGGAGACTGATCAAACATGCTCTGCTAAACCACTCTCTTATATGAATCTTTAGAAAGTCTGATTCATTTTAGTGAGTCGGTTCGTTTGGACTTGGTCGCGAGTACAAGCGGCCGAAATGGGCTTCCTCAGAAGGGTGGTGGGCTTCTCCCTTAGAGATAGGGTGAGGAGCTCAGTCATCCGTGAGGAGCTCCGAGTAGAGCCTCTGCTCCTTTGCGTCGAAAGGAGCAGCGGCTCGGGATAGGGAAGTTTGGGGCCCCCTGCTGGAGCAGCAGCCCCCGCGACCCGACTTCGGATAAGCGGTTGAAGATGGATGGATGGATGGTTCGTTTAGACATTTCATGTGTATGAAGCTCACCAAAACCGCTCTCTCTCCCTCTCATATAAAGCATTGGAAAGTTTGAATCAATTTAGTGAATTGTTTTTTAGTGAAACCCGTATTAAAGGACGATTCATTTGAGTTTCACACCAATTTTGACATCTACTTGCTTCTTATTTGTTGCTGAAAAATTATTTGTTCATTTATGCTGTTCACCACTGTTTTCGACTCATTTATTTATATGGGTCTGTTTACATTATATCTTAAAATGCTGTCTAATACTGATATATATATATATATATATATATTTTTTTTTTTTATTATTATTTTTTATAAAGATAATACGTCAGTGTAATTAGGCCCTATTGTTAATAGCTTGAAGTGTAGTAACAATTTCTTAAAAGGGTAGCTTCAACTCAAAATTGTTCAGGGACACATTAAGTAAATATTTTAAACGTATACATTATACAATGATTTATATTATTAATTGAAATAATTATATGCTGTTCATGTTCGTTTACATGGTCTATAAGCTATAAACTACCATTTTTGAAATAAAATGCCTGGTCCTTACCCACCAGCAACTAAGATTTACTTACACTGAACTGTCACTTATTGTATTCAATATTACCTGTAAGAGACTCAATTATTAGGCTTTAAAAATAACAACATGACTGGGTCATATTTTTAGATTTGAATTTGCAGTATGTACTTTTACATTTAGATACTTTAAATGTAGTTACTTTAGATACTTTTAATTTAGTTACTTAACATTTTTTAAACCAGGTACTTTTTACTTAAGTTGTTTTTAACGGATGACTTTTACTATTATTAAGGAATACATTTGTGTGGTATCTGTACTTTTATTGAAGTATGGAAATTGAGTATTTTTTCCACCAATGCTAATTCTTTTGCATCTAAAAGCAGATTTTGACACATTCAACCAGACACTTTTCATCTCCAAGCTGGCAGAGATGGGCATTTCAGAGTCAGCACTTTCTTAGTGCTTTCACCTACAGTATAGTGTACCATTACAGCTGAGCAACATATCGAATATTCACTATATATTCACAATGATTTTGCTGCCGATACATTTTAGCAACATAGTCAATATTGTGATGAGTGTAATGCACTTTTTAACCTAGCCATCATTTAAGTTTCCTAAAATGTTCTGTGCCATTATATTTGTTTTGCGATCCTTAAGAGTTTGATTCATGTGCGTTAATAAGTTTACACTGTGTTTCGATAATGTAATTCAAAACTGTGAATCAACAAGTCATTTGCATCACACAAAAATTCCATGTCATTTTTCATGTCGTAATTTTTGTAAAAATATGTATATAAAGAAAAATATTGTTAAATTGTAATTTAATTCTTAAACTATGTGCATAGAATTTAAAATAAGCATGTATACATGAACAGCAATACTCTGAGACTGTAGCTATCCAAAAATCATCATATTCAAAAAAGCCTCTCTCTACCTTGACCTCAAAACATTTATTAAGCATAATCATTTAAGATCAATAGCTTTTACATTTTGTATCTCAGTATAATATCTTTAGCATTTTAGGCTTATCATAGCAAGTGTTGAGAATTCTCAGCTACCTAATTATTGAGATACTGTATATGTTGCGCAAAGAGAGTATCAAAAGAGACTATATTTCTAGCAAGAGTTTAGCTGTTAATGGTTTGTGGACAGGTATGTATTTTTAAGCTGATCTATCTTGTAAGAGACACAAATTATTTCCTGGGCTGCTATCCAGAGCAGAGTTACAGTATATAAATGTTAGATTTTGTTGGGATCAGAGGTTTGTAGGGAATGCTTGTCAAGGTCCACATTTAAGAGATAAAATACTGATGACATTTATTGCTTTCATGAGCATCATTTGAAACATTTTGAAACCATATTTGTGTAAATAGTGTAATTGTTTTAATGTAATACATTCAGAGAGCAAGAGATACATGCAGAAACAGCCTTGTTTGCTATTTATTCATCTTTTTAAAAGATAGACTCTAAATTCAAATTTGTTGTAAAATGCAGATAATTGCACACCTGTAACCATGCATATATTAAATTAAACTATGTCAGTTTACTATGTTAACTAAGTTAAGATTTTACTTGGCAACCGTAAACAGTTTACAGTTAGGCTTATAAACTGTATTGCTTGGAGAAAGAATTGTTTATGCCAATAATTCACATTTACATTAATTAATATCAATATTAATTAATGTAACTATTAATTATGTTCATTGGCACAGTGATTAACATGAAAAAAAAAAATTTTATTATAAAAAAAAAAAAAAAAGTTGCCGACCCCTGTTTTAGGCTGTTCACTTCAAGTCATTACCTAAGAACACTCCTTACCCATAGTGAAATACTGCATTGCATGGCCCAACTCTGATATATATTTACAGTCTTTAACATGCCAGCTTACACACATCAGGACTCCCAATCCTTTTTTTTTTTTTTTTAGTTTGCTTTTAAATAGGTGAGATACAGCGTTAAATTATTACTTACAAGCAGAATCAATCAGAGCACAAACAGATAAGTGCTGCACAAGGCTGCTTAGATTGATTCCTTCTGTACAGATAAATAGAAAGAGTGACAGATAAGTGGAGAGAGAAAGAGAGGCCATGTTTGGAATGGAATACTTAACATACATCTTACTGAATAGTGTGCACGGCAGTATACATTGTGTAGTACATATTATTTTTGATTAAATAGTAAATGAAATTATGCATTTGCATGATATATATTTAAAAAGTAGCATGTTACATTGTTGTCACATGACCTCATTATGTTGCATGTGAATGGCATCTAGTTATTTTCATGGAGTTGGATATGTTTTATTTTGCATTTGAATTCAATTTTGTGTAAAGATGCCTTAATGTTTGGCTATTTGATCAAATGAGTCAAAATAGAGATGTCCTAAGAGAGCACATGTTACACCACTTTTTGTCTCTTTCCACTGGCTGCCGGTTCATGCACGTATTAAATTCAAGGCTCTGATGCTGGCATACAAAACAGTCACTGGGTCTGCTCCAGCATACCTAAAAACATTTATGCAGAGCTACGTTCCCACCAGAAGCCTGCGGTCGGCTAAGGAACGTCACCTTGTCGTACCAAACAAAGAGGCATCAAAACACTTTCCTGGACTTTCAGTTTCATCATACCACGGTGGTGGAATGACCTTCCCAACTCAATCCGGCAAGCTAACTCACACTCTATCTTCAAAAAACAGCTAAAAACACATCTTTTCCAAAAGCACTTAACCGGTCACAAAAAAATAAAAAAAATAAAAATCTGTTTTGTATACTATTCTGATGATAGTGAAACTTTGTAATATGGCACTTTTTGTACCACTGTCTCCCTAAGATGATTCGCTGATGTTTTTCCTCTTTTGTAAGTCGCTTTGGATAAAAGCGTCTGCCAAATGAATAAATGTAAATGTAATGTAAATGTCCAAAATCGTGGCTTTAACTGCTTCAAGGACATTCGTCACACTATAAATTGAAGGTGGGATACTAGAATTGCTTTGTGGGAGACAATATTCCAGTGTCTCTGTTGTATAACGCACACTTATAGTAGTCAAGTATAGTCAGGGTTGGGGAGTAATGAAATACAAGTAATGGGAATATGTTTTTAAAATACAAAATATAAGTAACTGTATTCCACTACAATTACAATTTAAATCATTGGTAATTAGAATACAATTACATTCAAAAGTATTTTGATTACTGAAGAGATTACTTTGCATTTTATTTAGTCCTTTCAGATGGAAAACATTTATACATATAAATGATGTGATCCAAAGTGCATTTGAACAGCGGTGAAACACTTTCTTATGATGTGTTACATTCATACGAGCAGACAGAGAAGTTAGACTGAAGTTTGGAGAACAAGAAATAGAAATAAATCTTGTTAAATTGTCAGCTTTACGCTAAGCTAAAATGCTATTTTTAGCCATTTTACATGCACATGTTACCAGAAACGGTCATATTATTTTATCAAGAAAATTTCTTTTTTCTAGTAAGACCTTTGATATTATGGAAAAAATCATATTCTTGATAATAATTTTTGTATTGTTTTCCTATACAAATATCTAAAAATCCTTAAAACAAGATGAATTTGATTGATCTTGTTTTAGAAACAACACTGCATAAGATATTTAGGTTTTTCAGAGAATGTATTTTTAACATGTGTATTTTGTCTGACAGAGTTTCTATAGTCAAAACAAGTGAAAGAATCTACCAGTGCTGAAGAAGTAATCCAAAGTATTTAGAATATGTTACTGACCTTGAGTATTCTAAGGAAATACGTTACAAATTAAATTTTACAGCTTGTATTCTGTAATCTGTAGTGGAATACATTTCAAAAGTAACCTTCCCAACCCTGAGTATAGTAGGCCATCCAGGTTTTCAATTCATACTGAAGATCTGCATACTGTGCATACTATAAATGGTAGAAGTAAAAGAAGTAATATGTTAGTATGCTATTTCGAACGTAGCCAGAGAGAAGTAATTAGACAGGGAAGAATTATCTCCACCAGTCGGTGCCTATTTTACCGTCCTGTTACTTTTGATTGCCAAATCAAAATTATATAAGTCTCCAATTATTACCCTCTTACTCCAAAAGTAAGTGTCTTTACTCTACACCCTTTGAGAACCCAAGAACATTGATTTTTATGAAAAACTGAATATTATCCCTGCTAACTCCTGACTCCTACGAATTCCCATTTAGAGAAAGAGTGTTTGGAGCTAGATCAAATCCGACTTGCAGCATTTCCAAATCCATTACTCCCATAATTTCCTGTCCTCCATCCACTGTTCTGATAAATAAAAGAGACAAAAAAGGAATTTGTTGTTTTCTAAAGTGAGGGCATTTCCTCTTGCAGAGGAAGTAAAACATCAGTTACATATTACAGCTCTTTCAAGACAAGTCTTTGCAAACAAACACACAGCTGACTCTTGATCACAGCGGGTCTTGACTCTGATACTAATGAAAGATCTACAAGAGTCATCCAGAGTAAAATAACCACTTCAACCTCTGTGTGCATCTGTTTAAAGAGGCTTCTGGGGCTCAAGTTGTGTGTTTATTTTGGCTTGAAATATAAGGGTTTAGGAAAGGATTTAAGCGGTTCTCACTCCTTTCTTGACAGATTATAGCTTCAGTCCATCAAGCAACATTAATTATGGGACTTATGATGTGTAGACACACACACACACACCTGCTGACTCCCCTGACCAACTTGGGCTTAGGCCATACTACGCTGTTTCTTTTTCAGCAGGGCTGCCAATACACACACTCAAATACCTGAGGAACTTATAGTAGGATTCCATACTATGTGTTTTATAAACTTTCTCTGCATGGTTCATCTTCAAACTTTCCTGCTGATGTTTGTGTGACAGGCAGCTTTTATCTTCTCGGTAGAGGTTCAGGCAAATGGACGGGCAATTGCACTTATGGCCAGTGAGCGCTGACATCCGTACATATTGGATGGCTCTTTAAATAGCCCCCATCAGCCACAATGGCTCTCTAAGTGCTCCAAACAAAAACAAGGGGTTATTTTAACCGCCGTTGTAATTCCGCCATCGATCTAGGGAGGCACGCCTTCCCAGGGGGGCTCCAGGGCATGTCAGTGTAAGCGTGGAGAATTATGATAAATTCACCAAGTTAAATCAAAAGATAAATAAATAAATACAATACAAATGTATTTTGAAGATAAATGGCTTCATAGATCATAGTCCAGCTTAATAGACAGTCGCTTTATAATTCCGTTAAATGACATGAATGGATGCATATCATGGAGAGCGCATCTGTACCAGTTGCGTGAGCACGAATCTCTCTGCTCGCACGTGGATTTACTATACGCTGCTCTATGAAATCTCCCTGCTCTCAGAGAGTGCCTGTACGCTCAAACCAGTCATGTGCACTCACAAATCTATTATAAAGCCATATAGCTCTGCCTTTGTTCATTCATCCAATAATTCTGCTCTTGTAGATGTGTTATATCGAGGAAAAAACAAACCGGAGTTTGAGGAATCAACTTGCCATTTGACCGGTAACGATTACAAGAAAGGCAGTTTAATACACGGTTAAATTTGTATTGAATAAGGATTATATTCTTATCATCACTGATGAGACGTGAGCAAATCAAATGACATAAACGGTTGTAAAGCAATCAATGGAAAGGAGGAGGTGAGAACCGGCCTGGCGATATAAACAATATTTTAATGATTAACTTAAACAAAAGACAAACACACACACGACGGACATGTTCGTAAACGATCTCTCTCTCGTCGCACCACCATCTGCAATCGGCCTTTATCCCTCTCGGAGGCTTAATTAGCATGATAAGGGACCGGGTATGTATAATCACGACCCGGCCCCGCCCTCCGCCCTGTCACATGTAAAAATTAAGTTACCTGAATATAATTAAGATGATGACTTTGACCATTTTTATCTATTAGATGTGACAAAATGAATTTCGTACAAGACTTGATTTAATCCATTCAACCAAATTAGTTTTGGTTGAACATTTTTTATTTGATTTTGTGTTTAAGATTTCCTCAATTTTAAGTTCATTAAATGGTTCTGTTTTTTGAGCGAATATTTGAAATAAATACTACAATAAATTAATTATAATGGTAAGCCTTGTTCTTGGTCCAGCAGGTCTGAATTGGGGCCTTCAGGGGTCCGATAATGGTCTGGGTCTTTGGGGATCTGCAATTGTTCTGGGTATTAGGGTGTCTCCTATTGGTCTGGGTCTTATGGGGTCTGATATTGGTCTTAGTCTTAGGGGGTCTGTTATTTCTCAGGAACTTAGGATCTGGGTTTGGTATGGGTTTTAGGTGGTATGATATTGGTCTAGGTCTGGTTATTGTGGGGTCTGGTATAGGTCTGGGTCATAGGAGGTCTGGTATTGTTCTGGTATTGAAGTGGTTGTTTTAAAGTACGCTATGTAACTGCTGAAAATGATAAGCTGCTCTTAAACCTTAAAACAAAAACAAGAAAAACACTTATTTAGTCCATTATAGCCAGTGTGCTTTGTTGATACGTTTAGAGATAATGATGTGTTATGTCAGCAATTGCATTCTGCGTTTTTTCATTAGCATTAAGGTTAATGCAGATCTGAATGCTTAACTCAGGATTAATGATTGCATCAATCCAGACGCCAATTAACCAGCAGCTAGCTAGCTAATTAGTACAACAAACTTTTTAGAAAAATATTGTTTTTCTGCTGATGATAACATTTGCAGCTATAGCTTTGTGTTTATGATCTTTTGCAGATCATAAAACAGAATGATTCAGACAAGAATGTTTGAACATATTAATCTCTTGATTATGTTTGTCTACAAGGGTTCGACTCTGATACGAAGCACAATATCTCCATTACTTTCTCTTCATCTGTTTAGTGTCCGTTTATTCGACCAGACATCCCAATGTGATGCCTATGGCCACCTTTTCAACTCCTCAGAAACAACGCACTGCCTGAGGAGCAACGTGATAGAGAGATTTTCATAAAAGTGAGATATAAAAGAAGTCATCACAGATTAACCTGGAGTTCTGGTCTTGTGCTCCCTCTTTAGCGAGGGACACTATTCAGTTATTATCTTTATTTCACACATTCAGTCTCTCTCTCTCTCTCTCTCTCTTATATTTTCTTGTTCATTTTGCAAGTATTATCCATAAGCAAACACCCCAGGTTAAATGTTTATTGAACTCTGAAACTATTTTCTCTGTCCGGATCATTTCCCCACGTAGTCATCACGAACGGCATTGCCTACAAATGGAATCCGGTGGGGATGTGTGTGTGTGTGTTTGTGTTTGTATTTGTGTTAGCAACGTCCTTGCTTAAGCATATAGCATTTGTTGTGTGTATACAAATATTAGTTCTGGGTAGTATAGCTAAAAAAATTATCATTTTTTGCCTTTTTCTTGAATATAATATAATTATAGCATGTCACTGGATCTGTCGGAAGGAGGAAGCAGACTCGGCGCATTCTTTTCTCAATGAAGACGTTTATTTACAATAAACAACGTGGCTTTTCAGCACACACAATTAACCGTGAGCACTCAGGTGTTTGAAGCATAGCTCTCTCTCCTCTGGAGTCTGGCTCCCTCTTATACTCCTCGAGATCTCACTGCAAAATAGGAAACAGCTGTTAGAAAGAAAATCATTATCGCTCTCATCTCCTGAACTCGCTCTCCATTCACAAACCACCGCTCAACCACGCCCCCATCACCACAATAATATAATATAATATAATATAATATAATGTAATGTAATATAATATATGATCTGAATTAGCTGAATTAATTTTTTTTCAATCAGAAGAACCATCATTTCGACCAAACTGAAATTTAAGCTAGTTTGATTCAAAATGTTTAAAGCAAGAATTAAAATACAGTAAAAATCTTCTTGAACATAATTAAGTCATGTTCTCCACACTATTATTAACTACTGTATTGAAAAATGAACAAGGTGTCAGTATTTCTGATGAGAGAAGGCAACACATGGATATGGATGGATACGTTTTTCAAATGTTTGGAAGTATCACTGAATGTTGTGAGAATGTTGGTTAAGGGACCAAAGATGAAAAAATGTTAATGGGATGCAACATCCTGTGTCGAACGTTACAATTTTAACAGAATGCAGACATGAACCACATAATGTCAATGTTTGTTTGTGTGTGTGTGTGTGTGTGTGTGTGTGTGTGTGTGTGTGTGTGTGTGTGGCGATCTGATAAGACCAAAACCTCAACCCATCTTTTTTTTTGTGATAGAGAGAGAGAGATTATGCTAAAAAACAAAGCGAGAAGAAGACAAGAAGGAGTGAATGTAGAGGCAGATAAGTGTGGACTTAGTAGAGATAAGCAGCGAGTAAACACCACGATAATCAATCAGAGTTTCTCCTCACCATGCTCAACAATTTTGCTTTTTGAGTGTGTTTGTGTATGCTTATGTCCATGTGTGTGTGTGTGGGTCTGTATGTTTACCTAGCTATCGGTTTGAGCTGTAATCTAGATATTTCTTCTCATTTTAACTTGTTGTGACAGCTCACACAACTCTGTGGTTTGGAGTCAGCAAATTGCTCTATCACTGTAACTGCCTGCTCTCTCTCTCTCTCTCTCTCTCTCTCTCTCTCTCTCTCTCTCTCTCTCTCTCACTCACTCACTCACAAAAACTCACACATTAGCATTTTCTTCCAAGACCTCATGAAATCTAAATTATTTAATGTCAGGTAGAGTCATGTCATGTCAAGTAAACTAGTTTATCTACATTCTTTTCTTTTTATTTATTCATTGATTTCGTTTTCATATTTTTAGTTTAGTTGCTTTAGCGTGCAAAAGGGTTCTGTGTTTTAGTTTTTAGACAATTTGAAGAATAAAACCTTATCAGAAAAGTTTGAAATGATCTCATGTAAAGCACCGCTTCTACAGCCATACAATAAACAGATGTTTTTAGCAATTGTGTCGAATCTTGCTGTTTTTGAACATCCCATCACAAGCGCTGCTTTTTTAAAATGGGGTGTCAAGTTAAAAATAGTTCAACTTTTAAAATAGACACAATTAAGCAGATATATGCTTTTAAAGTTTACAGTCTTTGCCTTTTAGAAAAACTGCGAAAATATGCCACACTTAATTGTCTATTCATTATTATACTAGAATCCTTATATGTGAATGCCCCTCTATCTTAATCATAAATTCTACATGCCTCTAAGTATAGTGCAGTTTTTACTGGAAATAAAAATCCCAATTATTTTCTCCATAGATAAATACATTTATAATGATAACTTACAAACCTTTAAAGACAGACCTAACCATGAGCTCCGAGGTTGATGATTGATGGTATGTGCTTCTGCTGAAACCATCAGTCTGCGTTATTTCTAATTCTTGAAATAATTATAATAATAAAAAGTTTTCAATAGCACAATTCCTAGTGAAGAACCACACAGAATGCTGAAGATAGAGATCCACCAATCAGAGAATAGCGGCAAAGGAGCCCTGCAGTGACCATTCACTTCCATGATGCTCTGTTAATGATGCAACATACACTCTCAAACTACTTATATAGTTGTGTATATATATATATATATATATAGTTTGCAATAAAATATATTGTTTGTATCAATAACATTAAATCAATAGTTTTACAGATTTCCATCATTTTTAATTCAATTACATAATTCACAATGCTTCATGGGATTGTATTTCATTCCCTCATAGATGTGAATTACACAGTCTTGTATAGAAGGAGCCTTTTAATATGTCCCATGTCAACTCAATAGGAGTTTCAATAGGAAATATGTAATCACTGGAAAGATAACTGCACTTGTCAAGCAAATTCATGGGGTCTTTCAGAGTGTGATACAGTGTGTGTTTGAAGAATTTTCTTAAATAGTGATGAGCCATCATGGGGTTTACATCCTGCCATATGTCCTCTCTTCTGCTCACCTGCCTCTGCTGTACTCTCTCACAGAAGAGAGAATGACACTAATGAGGGATTTCCTATCATCTCTTTATTTACTCTGTGTAACTGACAGTTATGATTATTGCTAAACATTGTTATTTTATTATTTGAAGTGTGAAGTTTTATTCTGAGCCATCCCTGTCAAAACTCACACCCACATTTGTTTATAAGAACTGTAAAGGAACTTTTTGGAGTTGTAATGTGCAGTGGTTGTTCTTTCATACCTCATGAGACTTCATGGAGTTCTCATTTATGTTTCTTTGAAAGGGATAGTCCACTAAAAAATGAAACATCATTTACTCACCCTCATACTGTTTTTTAGAAGAATATTTCAGCTCTGTAGGTCCATAAAATGACAGTGAATGGTGTTCAGAACTTTGAAGGTCCAAAAAAGCACAAAAAGGCAGCATAAAAGTAATCCATACAACTCCAGTTGTTTAATCCATGTCTTCAGAAGCAATATGATAGGTGTGGGTGAGAAACAGATCAATATTTAAGTCCTTTTGTAGTCTTTTTTGCATATCGCCACCTACTGGACAGGTAGGAGAATTTATAGTAAAAAAATGTAATTAAATATTGTTCTCACCCACACCTATTATATTGCTTCTTAGAATTACATTTCTGGAGTCAGATTACTTTTATGCTAACTTTATCTGCACCATTCACTTGGACCTATAGAGCTAAAATAGTCTTCTAAAAAAACTTAACTTGTCTTCATTAGAAGCAAAAGTCATCCACATCTGGGATACATGAGTTGGTGAACTATCTATCCCTTTAAGTATAAACATTGTCAAAATCTCATTGCTGTTTAAGAGACATTAAAGAGATTGTTTTTCTTTCCTACTAATTCTGCCTCCCTCTGCCTCTCCTTTTCAGTTTATTTGCTTTATTTGGCTTGACAAATAATTTCACATATGTATTGCCAACATATTTACTGCTTAGTTGCGGACAGTTAAAATCATACAAGGTGTAATCCCTCTCTTTGTTTCTGCAGGGAGTGAACAGCATGTTTCAGGTGGTACTGACAGGGAATAACTCTGAGCACTTCAGCATCTCTCCCACCTCAGTACAGGGCAGAGCTGATATCCGTGTGCGTGTGGCTGTCCCGCTAGACTACGAAACCATCAGAAGCTACAGCTTTTCTGTAAGTGAAACGTACACACACATAAACACCCACACACACACACACTCACACGCACACACACACACACACACAAGATTTTTTTTTTGTGGCAATAAACATAATTCGCATGTATATCAATACTTTTCTCTAAATCCTCAAGTGCAATGAATCTGTGCCATTTATTTTAACATTTAGAACAGTCTGAGAACAGATTGTCATACTAGGACAGGGTTTCCCAAACGGGGGTTCGTGAGAGAGTAAAGAGAGTGAGATACATTTTCCTTTTAACTATCTTTACGTCTATCCAGCTTTACACTCTCTCTCTCCCTGTACGTGCTGCATATGTGTGTGTGAGTCATAGAGTAAATTACGAGCAACTTTCCATACAAAGTTATGACATTACATTCATTTTACATGTCATTTTTACTTATTGAACATGTATTTATTGACTATATAAAATTTCAAATGTACATAAACAAATGCAATGACATTCATTGAAAAAATTATCTGAGATAAAAAAAAAATGTTTTACTTCTGTGATGGATAATGTTTGTATGGATAGAAATGCCAATGGTGAAGTAAATAAAACAATATGTATAAATATTGTAAAAAGAACAATAGATGTATTAAAGGTTCATTTAAATGTAACCATAATAATATGGTTATTATGAAGTTATTTTTTATAATATGGTTGAAATGAAGTGCAAAAAGTGTGCAAAATTATATGTAAAAAATTTAACATTACTTAAAATATCAGGGTGTACTTCAAGGAGTTAGAACAGAAAAAAGTTTGGGAACACCTGTACCAGGGCATTGGGTTTACTATAGATAAATTAAAACAGAGGGTTAGAATGGTAAATAGTAAATACTGAATAATTACATACATATAAGTAGAGCAGTGCTGTCATGATAGTTGAGTTTGGATGTGTTTTTCCAGTTGATTTAGTAGACTGAAGTTGCTCCTCCCTCCAGCAATGGAGTTACTGAACTGACAAATTACTGCAATCTACTCTAGTACAAAACTCAAACACACTCCCAAACAGTTCTGCAGACCAAGACAGGCAGTTAATTCAACACAATGGTACCTGAAGCAATTTGTATGAAACTGAATATAAAGTCTTTTCAGAAATTTGCTAATAAAAATTTGACTATGGACTATGGACATTTTTGAGAGTGGCTTAGAAGGAAGCATACTTATACATGAGAGAGACTACATAAATAATGTAGGGAAGGATTTTATCCATTGGGATTTGAGTGGATCATAGATGTAAGATGTAAGTGATATTATTGAAGTAATATCACACGAGCAAGAGTGCTATATGGCCCTACATCAGCACTGCTGTGATTCGGCCGCAGGCCGAGTGCAGTAGGTAATCACAGCAGTGCTGATGTAGAACCACTATCTGCTACGATGCAGTGTGATATTGCTTATATACAACAGTTCAATGAACAAGTACATTTTTAAAATTGAGGAAAAACAGAGTACAGTCATAAAAACGCATTTGTGCATCTTGTTGCGTCCAAGCCTCTGTTAATAATTCAAAATGTTCACTTCAGAAATAGTATCATGGCTTGTGCTGTTTCTTACAAGTCATTGTATTAACAAGGATAGACAGATGGATGTGTGTGTGTGTGTGTGTGAGAGAGAGAGAGAGAGAGAGTGTGTACCTGTTGCCACACCCAAGCAGAGGTGCTGTCAGCTTTCTGACGGTCAGCTTTCTCAGTGGAAAATAGACATCCAAGCGGGTGTATTCCTCCCTATTTCACTGTAGCCGGTGCGTAAAAGTCATTCACTTTAGAGACAGCGATGTCCTCTGCCATTTTAAACAGTATTTATCCAATGTGGAAACTCTGATAAAAGGTAAGCACCTTGAGTTCTGTAATAAATCAGTTGTGTCTCTCATATGTGATGAGCCTTAATCCTGAAGTTGTCCGTTTAAAGCTATTTCCTAGCTTTGGTAATGTAGTAGTAATACGAGCGATCATGGAGCACTGTTCTATGTAAACAATGACTAACGGATTCACTTTACGTTGCCAACTTGCTCATATTACACACAAAAATTATCTTTTGCCACCACCTGCTGGCTAACATATGTAATGTCAAAAATAAAGACAGTAACTCCTAACAGATCGGCACTGCTCTTACACTTTAGTTTAGAACAGCATGAACACAAGCGGAGTGATACACACACAGTGAAGCATCCGAGTGCTGATGGTGTCAGACCATTAGTGCTCATGGAATGTCTCACGTCCAATCAGATTTTAGAGGTGGAGAAGTACATTTTGGTAAAAGATTATGAAAACAAACATTTTGTTTTCTGTAGAATACATATACATTGTACAATTAAACAATAAAGCCTTTACATTGGGAGTGCGCATAGTAATGCCTTCAAATGCTGCCTATGTACTGTAGGCAGCTCTCTATGTTTTGAAACGGAGCCATTGTGTGGGATGTTTTGATGCTGAAGATCTAATGGTAGCTGTTGTCACTCTGCTGTTCTCATCTCCAGCTGTATGCGAATGAGTCTCTGGCTGAGCATGTGGGGTTTGCTAGAGTCTTCATTGACCTCATGAATGAGAATGACAACAGGCCGATTTTCAGCCAGACGATTTACAACATCAGTTTACCGGAGAGCACAGATCCTGGAGCATCTTTGGTTCAGATTAAGGTGAACACCCACACAATTTCCACACACACATTATCTTTACAAATGTTGACTACAAGTAATGCCAAGAGCACACTACAAGACTAAAGCTCATTTAAAAACTCACATTTTCTTGTTTTTTGTCATGCTGATGCACACTTTACACAACTAATCACAGACTAGGTGTGCGGCTTTAAAATGTGAAGTTGCTTTTTACAAAGACTTGTAAGGTTTCCTTTTCAAACATGTGTTTCGGATGCCAAAGACGTGATGATACATTAGGATGTAAGGAACCTCACTGGCTCTGTTCTACAGCTCAGACATCTGTTACATTTCTCTCCCTTTCACTTGGTCACCATCATTAATTTGATTTCAACACACAGACTGTCTAACACCACTGAAGGTCATCACACACTATGAGCAGAACAGAGCATAAATCACTGTGAACAGCCACATGCAGCTCATAAATTCAGCATATTATCACTCTCTCTTTCTGTCACTCTTGAACTGGCAATGTTGGATGGTATGGAAATCAATACTGATCAATACACATTCCAGCTTTGGATACATAAGGAAGCTCCTGGAATACTGTAAGGGCTGTACTGATGTTTGTGTGCACTCATACTTATCATACAAACAAATTCTACATCAGTGCTCATGCATTCTGACATATTTATGAAGAGCATTCCAAGGTCTTTGAGGAGAAACTTTAAATGCAATGATCATGAAAATGATGGTGATATTTGCTGGGAAAAGCTGAGCTGTTAGTCTGAGGACCAAATGTTAATTTAAGGTCTTTATACCCTCTTGAGACTGTGCCAAGAGAGATTCCTTTTTGGTACAGTGCGTTCTGCACGGTTTGAAGTTAACTCAAGGTTTTCAGGACATATTGTTATGACCCATTGAAGTCGCGAAGGCTGCGGTTAAGTGGTCTTGCATGTTGAGAACCGGGCGGGCACTAACACAAGTGTGTCTTATATTGTATGTGTGTGTATGTGCAAGACTCCTGTCTGAACATTGCTTGAAACAATAGCATCTAGAGTTATATCTAAGTTAGCACCAAGCTCTCTGAATTCAGCTCTGAAACCTCATCAGGACAAAAGGGCTACAAGTTCATATACCAAGAGCCTAAAATGAATATACTTTGTCCCAAACACTGCTCCAGTTTCTCACGGGAATGTTGGGCACAAACCATTAAGGATAGGATAGAGAACGAGCATGAAGTAATCTCGTAACACACACATTGAACATATAAGGCTTTTGCTATACAACACAGGAATACAAGGATTGACATACAAGGAATACATGCAGTCTTAATACAATTATAATGCCACATAAGCTGGTTTCATGACTGTGAAGTATATGATTAAATATTCTGATTATAGATGAGTACAACAATGTGAATACATTGATATGCTTGTATAATAAGTGAGTGTAATTCCTTCAGTATATTCTTATGTTTAATTTCAATATAAGAATGTCAAAGGTGACTGGGTCTGTCAAGCTCCAACATGACATATACGCATCATAAAAGTATTAAAGAAATTACCATATAACTGGCCCATATTGCAACATTTAAACCTGACACAATGCATCTATTTGTGCCAATTGATTTGAGAGCTACAATGGAGGGCACATGTAACATGTAGAGTGGTAACTTTACACTTAGTGCCCTGGGGGCATGCTAACACAGACAGTTATGGAGCAGCAGTTTCATGTTTACACACTGGTTTTCTTTTTCTCTCTCACTCTCATCATGTCTCAGTTCACACTTTCTTTCCAAACATCATCTCTACCCATAATGAAACTTCAAACGGCTGCTTTAAAGAGTTTATTGCAGCCTGTTCTCATGAAATTTACATTGCAATGGCAATATTTTCACAAACCAAAATTATGTGCTTAATACGTTTGGCTGCAGTTTCAAAGTGAAATATCCTGAGGGGGCGCCAAAAGCAAGTGAAATAATGTTGAAATCTGATGAGTTTTTTTATGTAAATATTAGATGGATGTTTTAATGAGTAAAATGTTTTGAAACTTAACTTAAAACTTTTGCCTAAACCTAACCAATTGTATCCTAAAAGGTAAATGAAAGATGAACAAAACAGACATCCTTACCCTTAGCCAACACCTAAATCTAATCGATAGAGCTTTTAAATCAAATTCGACATGACATTAACATTCACTGAATTTCGTTTAGCTTCTATGGCACTTTCGCTTCACTTTCACTTTCGTTTCGAGCGTCCTTTGCTGGGCTTAAGGCTCGGTCTCCAAGTTCAAAGTCCAACTCTCTATCAGGTGAGCTAATGTGGAAGCTAATCATGGAATATGTGTGTAAATGTAGTTGTGTCTGTAATGCAAACATTAAAATGTGTAGTTTTTCAAATGTTGCATTAGAGTAAAAGTGTTTAGATATCATGCAGGGCATGTGTAATAGTTCGAAAAAAATGTTTTTATAAAGTCATATACAGCCATAGTACAGCCATAGTACCTGTGATTTGTATGAAAGTGAATAAAACACATAGTTGTTGTAGTGTCTTTAATGTAAATTTCACCAGGAAACTGCAGCAAAAAGTAGAAAGCAGCATGTGAAACTCAGTTTGCAAAAATATAGTTATAGTAACATTCATTCTATGAGACTAGGTTGGTTTCTTGTGCGCTTTAATTTGTCGCTTAGTTATTATTAGACTTTCACTATTGGCTAAGTCCAATCCCATCTCTGTCTGTCTCCATATAGTACATTTCTAAATAATTGGACTTGCAATTTTCACCTTGTAGACTGTTAAAGAGACAAAGAAATCCCATAAACTTACATTGAAGGACAGACTCAAGCCATATCTATGGACCAGAATATCAAAAGACTTGGAGATTAGGTTTTAGCAACTGCATAGCAACACTTAACTCCATTCAGAACACCTTAGAAACTGCATGGCAATAGCCTGGCAATTGCCAACAACACCTTAGCATCGGGACAGAGAGTTTTGTTGGGCAAGCACCACTTACATTTTCTTACATTGTGTTTGCTCCTCTTTTGAAAACATATGTTGTTTTCCAGGTGTGGGTGTGTTTCTGTGTGAGTGATGTCCTGGGTGAGTTGTTTGTTTTTAACAGATGTTTGGACTGCTGCTAATGTGCTGCCTGTAACTGACTAGAGCAGTTTATGTGTGGACTGTCACACACATATCCATATGTTCTGACATACACAATTACATACCTGTCAGATACCTGTCAGCTCTGGCTCATTATGATGGATGCTCATCCTATTTATCATCATTTACTTAAACTTTAATTTCATTTAAATGTGTTAAATCATAATTTAGATAGAGTATCAGAATTAATTGCATTTTTGCTTTGAATGGTTTCCAGACAAACATTAAACTGAGTGCAGGAGCAGATCACACTGTCAGAGCTAATTGTTACTTTAAATGCCATTTTTAGTCCAACTTTCAACTTAATCTCTGCCTGGGAACCCAGCCTAAAGAGCTTAAACTGCTGTAGAGTTGCTGGATTCTGTGGCATGAATGTGTGATAGTGTTTGTAAGAGAGCTGAAGACACTTTTAACTCATAACTGAAGTGCACGCAATCACAACATCATGCCACCCTATATTTACCTCTTCTTTTACACTTATGTTAGTTCTGTTAAGATGAAGTTTGTTATCTCTGCAGCAACAAACCGAATTGCATTCTGTTTTGTTGGACATAATTACATTTGCTCAACTATTGGTGTAAAACCTTTTTGGGGGTGTGGGTGGGTGGGTACCTGTTTATATATATATATAATAGTGGGTGAGGGGAGATTGAAAGTAGTTTGAAAACAGTAATTATTTTTGAAGTGCTGCTAATAGTGCAGAAATTACACACTTTAATTTTAAAGGGGCCATATTCTTCCATTTTCTGGCCTTCTATCTTATGACATTTAAACACTTTTACTAAAGTGCGTGACTTAGTAAGCCAATAACATTTGCTTTACATAAGCAACTACATTTACAATTTCAGGCATGATAAAATTTTGCAATTGCTTAACTGATAGAGCAATGCAATTGTGAAACACAGTACCGGGATAAAAATCCCCAAGAGCACTCAAGTTGACACATGAGGCAAAAGTGTCAGACAAGCAACACAGAATGATTTGGTTGCTTCAGAAATTGCGTTTTTCATGTCACACTTTTTATGACACTATCGGTTAGATTTAGGTTTAAGGTTTAGTGTAGGGAGGTAGTTTTTATTTTATTTTAAACTTGATGGAGCATTAAACTTAACCTCATCTGTTTATGAGAAAATGTAACTTTTAGTGGCACACAGTGTACAATTCATCTCGGAACTGCCACAATATATGTATGAAACATCGCCAAAGTCACATCATTTTCATGAGATCAGGATCAAACAATATGCGCTCAAATGTGCAGACTTTTCATCAGATATCTTGTTTATAATAAACACTGGCAATCCTTTTATAATACAGGAATTGAAAGGACATGCAGAGCAGCAGGTGCTACACATAGCCAGAAGCAGCACATTGTTAGCCTTTCCAGAAATTAATCTGTTCAATGACATGGCCCCTTTAACACTCTTTTAAACAAGTTCAACCCATTTAGCCTCTTTATAGCTTCCTTAATCCTTTACAATCACTTAGCATCAGCTCATATTAATTTGAAATGTAAATCCAAACTGTCTGTCTAACATCATCATACACGCTCTGTTTTATTTCATTAAGTGAACTGTGTAGTGCTGAGATCCTGCTGTATAGGGCTAGCAGTAGATTCCCAGCTCAATACAATTAATTATCTTTCACAGCGTGTCATTTTTCAGT
Organism: Xyrauchen texanus; assembly: GCF_025860055.1. Classification (NCBI taxonomy): domain Eukaryota; kingdom Metazoa; phylum Chordata; class Actinopteri; order Cypriniformes; family Catostomidae; genus Xyrauchen; species Xyrauchen texanus. Next base: position 6,887,479 of record NC_068295.1, on the reverse strand, counting down.
GAGCTTCTAACAGGTGTGATACAACACACAGCTACTGGGATACAGGTAGATTCAATTAATAGCTAAGCAGTCATTTAGCACACTCTTTTATCCAAAGCAGCTTACAATACATTTACAGTATCTGGAATCAACAGCAACTAAGCCATAAATTGCACACACACATTTTGCTGAACTATAAGGTGGCTGTGGTTTCAGCACCACAGGGGTGGACAGCTCCCTGCACATTGTCAGCAGAAACAATCCTGTGTGTTAGTCCACAGTGTATCATTACAGAATCACTGCACCCATGGATATATGTGTGTGTGTGTGTGTGTTTGTGTTTGTGTTTTTGTGTGTGTGTGTGTGTGGGTGTTTGTGTTTGTGTGTGTGTGTGTGTGTGTGTGTGTGTGTGTGTGTGTGTGTGTGTGTGTGTGTGTGTGTGTGTGTGTACCTTAAGCTTTCTTATGCTGAGAGACAGTTCAGACAGTGGGCAGAGAGAAGATCTGCTGTAGGAGGAGTCGGAGGTGAACATTTCTCTGCAGGATCCATATCCTGTCATGTCACCTACAGCTGTGGATGTTGACTTGTATTTAAGGTTAAGGAATGATTAGGGTTCCATCCTGATTTGAATTAATTTAGCAAATGAGCTTCACATTTTTAAAAAGTACTTTTACCAGAGCTGTCAGCATTATTTGAAAATTAACTATATCATCTGTCATCAGCCATATAACTATCTCCAATACTACTCACAGTCAGTATCTTGGTCTTCTTTGAAACTACTGTATGTGCTGGCTATATTGTGTCTAAATGTAATGAAACTCTACAATCTTGTCTTATCTGTTTAGTTAAATTGCCAATTTAGGACAGGAGCTTTGTCTTAATACTTAAGATAGGAAAATTCTGTAATAAAACCCCTGCTGTATATTACACAAGCAAGAGTGCTTTATGCTGTAAATGTATACACTTAAAGAGATAGTTCACCCCAAAATGAAAATTCTCTCATCATTACTCACCCTAGTGCCATCCCAGATGTATTACTTTCTTCCTTCTGCTAAACACAAACAAATATTTTTATAACAATATTTCAGCTCTGTACATCCTCATAAAGCAAGTGAATGGGTACCAAAAAAGCACATAAAGGCAGCTTAAATGTAATCAAAACAGAACAATATTTAAGTCCTTTTTTGCTATAAATTCTGTTCCCTGCCCAGTATTTAGTGATATACACGAAGAATGCGAAGTGCCAATAACAAAAGAAGAATGTGAAAGTGGAGATTGATTGGACTTACAATAAATATCGATCTGTCTCTCATTGATCTGTTTCTCTCTGTTTCTCACCCACACTTATCATATCACTTCTTAAGATGCGTAGCTTGTATATAGGGTGCAGTTTGGCTAAAGGCACCCCTTAAGGAAAATCTGATTTTTCATGTTTGCAAAGAGTATCAAAATTGAGAAAAAAATAATATATATATATATATATATATTTATTTTTAATGAACATATTTTGTGTGAAAATAATAAAATAACTTTGTTTTGATTAAATTGTATTCATTTTAACCTATCTATCCCCCAACTATCCTTTTCACTTATTGGATGGTTATTTAAAAACTTTTGATTTAATCTACTGATTCTGTTCACTTGTTCTCTCAAAATGTTCATATTATTTTCTAACATGTTTACAGTGGAACAAAACAAGGCCATGCCTGCACAACCCCACACTGTCTATTGGGGGCTTGTTAGAGCATGTGTCCTTACGCGTACACACACACACACACACACACACACACGGGGGTATTGTTTAATATTAATCAGTGATGGCAGTGGTTATCATTATAAATATTTATAGTGATTTAGTGTGTATGTGTCTCATGAGATGAGGTCAGCTCATATCTGCTAAATTGCTTCTTTGTTTTCAGTCTGGGTTTTGGCTTCAGTTTGTTTGCATTTCTCCATGTCCTATTTATTATACACTCTCTTTTCCTTCAGCCATTATAGCACTAATGGATTTCCATCCCTTTGAGTGTCTGTGTGTTTGTGGTGATTGTGTTGGTTCATTCATTGTTTCTGTTTCTGTGTGTTGGGCAGTGCGTTATCATGGTTTATTTATGTTTGTATATTCCTTTGTTTGTTTAATCACATCATTTCTCCATGAGGTGAGAGTTTTGATTAGTTTATATTTGTGGGTAAATATTCATATGTGGACATATGACCATGTGTTTCTTTTAATGAAACACAAAAGGGGATGTTAGGCAGGATGTCTAAACGTTTCTTTTCCATATAAAGGAGTAGAGAAGAGGGTCTGTTTTTTTGACAAAAATTGTCATTTTTCTTGATTTGTCCTAGTTTTCTGATCTCATTTATTTATCAGCTGTTCTTCACCTCCTCTCTCCTCTATTTTTGTTTCTCTTCCATCTTATTTTGTTCTCCTATAATTATAAAGAGTAGGATGATGGAAGACGGTTGCTGATGATGGTCTGTCTATAAAGTGTAGCTGCTGGCTATACAGACCTCATATTCATACTCTCAACTCTCTACAGTATATCTCTGTTCTTATATAGTTTTGGTAAATTGTTTATTTTGAACTCTCTCTCTCTCTCTCTCTCTCTCTCTCTCTGTCCATGTCACTTTCTCATTTTCTCTCTTTTCTCATCCCTTTCTTCATGTCTCTTTAAATCACTATTTTACTCATTTCCTTATCACTGTTCTCCAGTCTGTTAAGACGATCATCTGTGTGTGTGTGTGTGTGTGTGTGTGTGTGTGTTTATCTAACTGCTGTAATAGGTTTATTCAGTAAACAGTTGATAAGACTCAGACTTAGCCCTGAGGCAGCACTTGTCTTTCCGGTTCTGTAGATGTTTTAGCTATTTGAAACATATATGAAAAATATATTCCTCTAGTTAATTTTGAATCACAGACTTTTCTTCTGCCCACTTATTAAAATGTCCACTGAATGCTGATGTACATTTTGTGTTTGGTTCCAGCTAGATATAGTCTCACCAGCTTCTGGCAACCTTCTGGCAATTTTATGACAACCTTTACGCCTTGTCATCATTTTGACATGGAGCTGTCTGATTATGCGTTTGGTATAATCCTATAAGACCGGAACAATATTCATTTCTGTCACATGGCTTTAGTGAAACAACTATCACAAAGTGAAATGCATGTGAGATTAATTTTACTGCATTCAGCTAGATAAACTTTCTTAAAAAGAGTACAGAAAATGTCTACAGCATAAAAGTTTGTTGTTACATTCTTATTACAACATTACTGTATTGTTATTACATTGTCATTACATATGCTGATAAATCTCAGTGGAAGCCACTGAATGTATAATAACTGCTGCTCGTGGAATGTTTTTAATACAGAAATGTAAAATATTTACTGTAAGCAACATCTACATTATTCCAGATACATTTTGAAAACAGCATTTTTCCACACTGTCGTTTTCAAACTTTTTCCAAAAGTTGCTCATCCACACTGAAACGTACGAAAAATATTAAATTCCCTTACTGCACATTCTAAAAAAAAAACAACAACAACAATGTATGAAGTGTCATTTCTATGTATGTTTTGAAATGCAATTGTCCTCCTGAGAGCAATTCCAAGTACATTTCCCATCACCTTTGAAGTAATGCAATGTTAAGGTTGTACAAAGTAACACTGATCTTTAACAATGCTATCAAAGTGGATAGTAGGCACAACAACTCTGCTACAACATGGATCACCATCTTGATTGTTTTGGGTTGGATGGATCACATGATTGCAACACATGACAACAAATATGTCATCGTTTTCAAATATCTCTATTTTCTCTGTCCACACTATAACGCAAAAATGTGTTTCAAAAATTATCCACTTGGAAGTGTGTTTTCGAAAAGCTCTGTTTTTGCTGGACCAAAACGCAGTCTCAGTGTGGACAGAAGGCCAAAAGGTAACTAAATTAATGCATTTTCAAATGTATCAGTGTTCACATTATATGGGCCTTAATGATAGGGATGTAATTAACTAGACATATTGGAGGACAGAGATTGAAGAGAGAAAAATAGTTTCAGAGATACAGGAAGTGTTTATATCATCCAGGCTGTCGGTAAGGGTATTTTTCATTGGATGGTGAGCAATTGTTGGCGTATGTGTTTATGTAATTTTTTGTGCACATCAGTTATATTGTCACAGATTTGTATTTAGCAGGATTTGAATAGAAGTGTGTGTGTGTGTGTGTGTGTGTGTGTGTGTGTGTGTGTGTGTGTGTGTGTGAGAGAGTGTGAGAGAGAGAGAGAGAGAGCGTGTGTTTGTGTGGGCTTGTTTATGTGGTTTATGAGAACATTTTTTTAGGTTACAAATTAGTAATTACAAGGGTATTATGCTATAAATGTGGTTTATGAGGACATTTCTATTGTCCCCATAATTCAAATCGCTTAAAAATCATACTAAACAATGTTTTATTGAAAATGTAAAAATGCAGAAAGTTTTTTGTGAGGGTTAGGTTTAGGGGTAGGGTTAGGGTTAGGGTATAGAATCTATAGTTTGTACAGAATAAAAATCATTATGTCTATGGAGAGTCCTCATAAGGATAGCTGCACCAACATGTGTGAGTGTGTGTGTGTGTGAGAGAGAGAGAGAGAGTGAGTGTGTGTGTGTGTGTGTGTGTGTGTGTGTGAGTGTGTGTGTGTGTGTGTGTGTTTGTGTGTGAGTGTGTTTGTGTGTGTGAGAGAGAGAGTGTGTTTGTGTGAGTGTGTGAGTGTGTGTGTGTGTGTGTGTGTGTGTTTCTGTTAAATACATTTTCTTAAACATATCTTTCAAGCAAAATGTGTGGTCTAAATCTAAATGAGGATATACCATATATAGTATATAACACACTGAAGACTAACTCCAAACTTTCCCATAAAAGACAACTTTTTGTATGTTTAGAATAAAATAAAAACATTATTTACTGTATTTATGAATCACCTTTCCCTTTCAGGATGTACACAGAATTTTATTTAGTCAGATTTAGTTTATGTCTGATGAGATTTTTTTTTGAGCTAATCTCTGTAGATTAATGATGCCCTTTGGGTGAGAAGTGTGTTTTGGCAGATTACTCAATTAGATGTGTCACTAACAGGTCTAAACAGCATTTACTCTCATCACAAAGAATACTCTTTCTATCACACACAAGTACACACACACACACACACACACACACACACACACACACACACACACACACACACGTAGTGTTTCCATGTTTTATGGGGACTTTCCATAGACATAATGGTTTTTATACTGTCAAACTTTATATTCTATCCCCTAAACCTAACCCTACCCCTAAACCTAACCCTCACAGAAAACTTTCTGCATTTTTACATTTTCAAAAAACATTTATAAGCTGTTTTCCTCATGGGGACCGACAAAATGTCCCCACAAGGTCAAAAATTTCGGGTTTTACTATCCTTATGGGGACATTTGGTCCCCACAAAGTGATAAATACACGCTCAAACACACACACACACACACACACACACACTCACTCACTCACTCACTCACTCACTCACTCACTCACTCACTCACTCACTCAAGTGCCTAGCCCTTTTAGCATCAGGGCTTAACAATAACAATGCCTGAGGCCAGTGTGCAAGAGTTTTGGGCCAGAAGTGTCACTTGCTGTACTACATTGATATTACTGCATGTTTTATATGCGTTTATCGTGTACATGTCTTTTACGCCATTAATTTTGTTTTCTGTGATGTATTTTGTTCATTATAATTGTTGCAAATTCTGCTGATTAAAATATTTACAGTATATTTACAATATACCAAGGCAAATTTATCTACCTGGCAAGCACAGATTTGAGGTTTTATCAAAACTGTGATTATGACTTCTGTGTGTTGTGGAAGCAATAGTAGGAATGCGGTGAAAATAATGAAGCAAACAGCAGTGTTTTGCTTTGGATAAAAGTGTCTGCCAAATGCATAAATGCATCATATGCCATTGTTTTTCAGCAAAAGATTATTTATAATTGTATCTGTAATTGAGTTACATTATAGCTGTGTAATTTACAGATTTTGTTGTAATTTAAATCCTAGTAATATTTGTGTTGTTTTTGTAAAGAAAACTTAAAGGGATAGTTCACACAAAATGTGTTGTTTTGTGGTGTGTCTCATCTGCCACAGGTGGACCTCTTTTGAGTTGAGATTGAGGTTTTTCCTCACTCTGCTGTCACTCTGCTTTAATGCACACTGAAAAGTTTCTGACATCTGTCAATCAGAGAGAATGGTCTTTTCAGGGTTTGGTCCAAAATATCAGGTCCACGTTCAACGGTGTCTCCATTCCTGCTCTTTGACTGAAGTTTAGTGTCTTTGTGTTTTTGTTGGGCTGCTGACTGGAGTATGAGGTGTGTATTTGTGTGTTTCTTTGTCAACTGAGGAGAAAAATGGGGCAGGAAAGAGGGTTGGATGGAAGAGAATGAGAGAGATGGCTATCCTCTCTCAATTTTGATTCCTGTCTATCTCACCTGCCCTGCATTTAGCCCCCTGTCATCATAGCGACTGTTGTCATGCTAACACCTTGAGTCCCAGCACTTTCATCACTGCACTTATGGGCCTATCAATCCCACTGAGATAGAGAAAGGGAGAGAGAGATAAAGAAAGAGAGAGGATATATGTATGGAGGTAGAGAATGATGAAAAGGGGAGGACTTTGTGTTATTTTAGTCTTTGTTTGTTTGTTCCTTGTTTCTGTAATTTGTTTTTTGTTAGTTCTTTCAATTATTATTATTCTTTATTTTGGTTCTTTTTTGTTTGTTTGTGTATTCAGTCATTTGTTTGTAAGTTCTTTGTTCATGTCTTTCTTTTGTTTGTTCTTTCATTTGTTTGTTCTTTTGTTTGTCTGTTTGTTCGTTTGTGTGTTCTTTCATTTTTTTATTCATTAATTTGTTCTTTCATTTGTTTGTTCCTTGATTAGATTTTTTGTTCTTTTTTCTTTAATTCGTTTTTTGTTTGTTAATTTATTCTTTCATTCATTTGTTGGTTGTTAGGTTGGTCTTTTGTTTGTTTATTCTGTAATTTGTTTTCATTTGATCTTTTTTATTTGTTCTTAGCTTTGTTTGTACTTTTGTTTGTTTTAGTTCAGTTATATTCTTTCAATTGTTTGTTTGATCTTTAATTATTTATTTATTATTGTTGATTAATGTGCTAATTTATGTACTTTGTTCTTTCTTTCCTTTGTTCTTGATTTCTTTCTTTTCTTTTTCATTTTTCCTTATTTATTTGCTGCTGTTTCTTTAATTTGCTATTGTTCTTTTGTTTGTTCATGTGTGCCTTCTTTTGTTTGTTTTTGGTCATTATTTGTTCTATATTTCATTTGTTTGTTTGTTTGTTTGTTTGTTCCTACTCTCTTCACAGTTTCACTTTTAGTTTACTCGGAGGTGTAAGGTCATTGGAGGCCTAGACAAATAACAAAATGTTTGCTCTGATTTTGAAGGAAAATCTGCAGAATTCTACAGAAGGGTTTAAAACATAAAACTTTGTATCAAACAGAGCAAAGTGTAATAAACTCTTGCTGAAATCATCATCAAATGAGCCACACTATTTAATAAACAAACATGCAAGGGGTGGGGGATGTGTAGAACTTTTATGAATGACCGATGTTGGTATTCTGCAGAAGTCTGCAAAGTTTATGTAGAAGTCTGAGCACGCAGATTCTGTCTGGGCCTGCTTACAGGCTATTTATTTGATTATTAAGATGAGAGAAGGGAACTTTATGGTCCACCACCATTCTACCCATATTCGGGTCAAACTCTGCTGGCAATCTTTGTAATAAACTGCTTTGGTCGGTTGGCTGAATACACTGTTGTGAGTTGACAGTCGGGCAGTGGCCATAATCCATACACACACACACACACACACACACACACACACACACACACACACACACACACACACACACACACACACAGGGTGAGATCGTCATCAGGGCATGTTTGAATCATGGATTCTAATACTGGCACTGACAGCAGTCCACACTCACAACACTTTATGACCCTGTACAGCAACAGCACCACCAGTCAACTGAAACCCCATTACCAGAACCCAGCCCTGATCAATCAGACACAGAGTGAGAGAGAAATTAGACAACATGCCCTTACACCATACACTTACCTTGACGTTAAAGGAATAGTTCACCCAAAATGTAGCCCACAAATCTGGCACTAAAATACTATATAGTTGTTAATGAGCAGATTTAAGGCTATGCACAAAATTGTAAAAGTGATTACAAACAGATAGGTCGGGTCCTGGATGCATATAGGTCAATGCACCATTCTAGCTGTTCTCAAATACACCGTAAAGTAATAGTCACAGAAACACATTACCTTACGTGCATTTTTGCAAAGTAATTTTTATGTGGCTCATTGTGTTTTTGACACATGAGGCAAAAGTGTCATAGAAGCTTTGTTAGTTCAACTGGAGTGATGAACGCTGGTGCAACTGGCTGCCGACTGCCTCTCCTTGAATTAATTATAATTAAGTTGTTTTGCTGTTTTATATATTGAGGCATGGTTTCTTAGGAAGCTTTTAAACTGTGTTTTAGTTGTTTTTATCTACGATGAGCAATGTGATACTGGATGATATTATAAGGTGACTCGCCTGCTTGATCCCGGGAGGTTTGGTGCTTCCTGGGTTCGCCGTTCTGCCTGGATTTATTAACACTGAACTTTCACTCTGAGGCTCTGGTTGCGGCAAAAAAAATATAAAAATGTAATTAACAAGCTATTTGTACAGACTGCATTCATCTAGATCATCCTCTTCTATATACTATCCAGTGGTGTCGATTCTGTGTTATACAGAGGTGGATTTGTTTCGCTTGCTCTCTTGCCTCTCTGAACGTCTGAACCTGGATATTGTGCATAAACCTCGTAGGAAATACATTCACCGTGGGTCCCGACGGAGCTACAATACCGACGATACAAACTCAATACGGTCCTTTTGGTCATCTTATCCACATCACACAAAGAAATATACACAGACTGCTGACCATAGCGTGCTAGCCAACCTAGCCCGGTTGGCTAGCAACAACGCTGGTAAAGCCAATCTCTTTTTTGGATTGTTCAACATCAGATCTCTCACCAACAAGGGACCTCTGGTTTATGACCTCCTGTCTGACCATAAGTTTGACTTTCTCTGTTTGACTGAGACTTGGCAGCAGCCGGCTGATTTCTTTTATCTTAATCAGTCCGTTCCTATTCTCAGGGGCACCCCCCCGTTCCTATTCTCAGGGGCACCCCCCCCCCGTTCCTATTCTCAGGGGCACCCCCCCGTCTTGGTTTAGATCGTATCGTTCTGGCCGCACTCAGTTCGCACAACTCAAAAATTTGCGATCTAAGCTAACACAAGTTACCAATGGCGTTCCACAAGGCTCAATTTTGGGCCCTCTTCTATTTATTATTTATTTACTGCCCCTTGGTCATATATTTAGGAAACATGGTGTCCATTTTCACTGCTATGCCGAAGACACAAAGCTCTACCTATCTTCCAACTTCTTTCCTTCCTCCGCCCTCTCTGTCCAGCTGTTTAGCTGAAATTAAAAAATGGTTCTCATCTAATTTGCTCAAATTAAATTCTGGTAAAACCGAAATCCTCCTTGTAGGAACCAAATCTAATTTGGCAAAATCTGTGACTATCGATCAGTCCACTGCTTCTCCTTCTTCACAGGTTAAGAGTCTGGGTGTTGTCCTTGATAGCACCTAATCCTTTGAAGCCCATGTTAATAACATAACTCGCTCTGCATACATTCATTTACTTAATATTAATGGTCTTCGTTCCTCTCTCACATTGAACAGCACTGCAATTCTCATTCATGCACTGGTTACAGTACATCACATATTGATTACTGCAATGCTCTCCTCTCTGGTCTTCCTTCCAGACTTCTTCAGCTGGTCCAGAACTCAGCTGCACAAGAATCACCTCTATTGAACACATTTCACCTGTTCTTCAACATTTGCATTGGCTTCCGGTTAAGTATCGAATTGATTTTAAAATCTTGCTTCTTACCTACAAGGTCTTAAATAATCTTACATATCTATACACCTACTCGTACCCTCAGATCTTGCTCGTCAACTCTTCTTGTTATACCATGTATTCGTCGGGACACTCCGGGGTCCTCACTTATGGAATTCTCTTCCTCTGTATATTCGTTACAGTGATAGTCTTCATACTTTTAAATCTCATCATAAAACTCTTTTTATGAGTTCATGCTTTGTATCTTCCAATGTCTTATTGGATATCATAGTATTGTTTGCTTAATTAATTAAATTAAGTATTAATTAAATATTGTTGTTATTGTTGATGCTTTCAAGGATGACGTTTTGTGTTCTGTTTGTAAGGTGACCTTGAGTGTTATGAAAGGCGCCTATAAATAAAATGTATTATTATTATTATTAGAAGCATAATCTACTGTGTACATGACTGCACAGCTCCTATAGAGGCCGGGCTATTAATCGTTAATAAAAACCTTGGCATTAGGTAGGCATGTGGCATCATTGTGTTCAGATTTATATTCTACTCAACATCATTTTAATAAATGAGTTGAGATTGCTCACTTTACAGTCAGATAGCCTCTTGCTGTCTTAGTTGGTGATTCTAAGTCAACACTTAGCAGTGAGAAACTCTGCTTCACATTTTCAAGGCATAAAACTGCAGAGATCAGTGTAATCCTATCAAATGGAGCCCCAAAAACACATTCACAAAGAGACGAAATATGCTTGTAACACACCTGCACATCTGATGGATTATCATTTGTATAAGAAAACTAATTCTCTCCATGTCAGGATCTAGCAGATGTTAAACTGTGTGTGTGTGTGTGTGTGTGTGTGTGTGTGTGTGTGTGTGTGTGTGTGTGTGTGTGTGTGTGTGTGTGTGTGTGTGTGTGTGTGTGTGTGTGTGTGAGTGTGTGATGGAAAAGAAAAGCACCATTTCTCATATTCTATTTTTCTTTGACACACACAGCTGTGCTGTTGTTTCTGTGGTAGCTTATTTCTCCATTGTATTAATTTGCATAAAGATACAAATCAGGTCTTGAATATGCTTCCCTTAGCCATCTCTGGATCACATCACTCACACAAACACACACATACATCGCACTCTTTTATGTCATTCATACCCTGTTACTTATTACATACCCACTACATCACCGAGATGTCTGCACGTGTTCCTGTGTTGTACTTATAACAAAATGTATTGTCATTTTGGAAGTATGTGTGTTGTTGATTAGATAACATATTTGACTTCAAGCAATTCTGCATATGACAATGATAGTGTTTGTGTTTTCACCTGCTGGAGTAAGTTTTTCCTGTGTTAAAATACTTCCTCTTATCTCATCTTAATATTCGGAGACAACTATAAGTTATCCATTCCTGGATTGTTTCATTGAAAAGTGCAAACACTGTTGTTCTGTGGCATTTGGAAACATTGCTCTGTTTGCCTGAGTATCCAGACCAGCCCTTCACAACAACAATAGAAGATGTGGGGAGTGTTCAGGAAACCTGTTTGAAAACCATTATTATTCCAATTACATTCGGTGACGTTAGTGGATTAGAAATTACACACTTCAGCTTTAAATTCAAGACTTTTGGCACTGTTTTATAAAGGCATTTCTGACGATTAAGCGCAAATGAATTGAACGGAATTTAAAGTAAGCTAAAGGTGAACTGAAAGAGAGCTTTTGTTGTTTTAGGTTAGAGGACAGGATGACTAGTTCATGCCAGCCCATCTGCTGTGAGGAGAGTTCCGGCCCTTATGGTCTATCCTGAAAGTGTGTGTGTATGTGCATGTTTGTGTATCAGTGTTAATCGTGCAGAACAGAGTACTTTGTAGGGTTGGACAGGGGATGCAGACACCCTCATCTCAATATTAAAACACTCACTGGTAAATGATTTCCCACAAATAAACAGTCATGTGTGTATATGCCTTATAGAAGTTCATTGCTCTCTCTTTCTCTCTTTCTCTGTCACTCTATTTCTCCCTCTCTCTGCAGGCCACGGATAATGACTTTGGCACATTTGGAGTGGTTCGCTATTTCTTCAGTGATGAGCCAGACCAGTGAGATTATAATTTATTAACATACTGTGGCCTTTCACACTGATACATCATTCTATTTAATTTATTATTATTTTGATTCATTTTATTTACATCTCTGCAGATTTGTATGCTTTTCTTGCCCGTACCTATAGACGGATTTCTTTTAAGGATAAGATTGTTTTATCAGCTATGTGTTTGGAATGAAATAGTAGTGCACTGCCTATTGCATACTGCACTTAACTGTAGTATATAGGGTACTGTACACCGATCAGCCACAACATTAAAACCACCTGCCTAATAATGTGTAGGTCCCCCTTGTGCCGCCAAAACAGTGCCAATCTGCATCTCAGAATAGGGTTACCGTGGACTTTGTTAGTTCGAACCAGTCAGGCCATTCTCTGTTGACCTCTCTCACCATTCAGAGTAAATTCTAGATAATGTTGTGTGTGATACTCCCAGGAGATCAGCAGTTACAGAAATACTCAAACCAGCTCATCTGGCACCAATAATCATGCCATTGTCCAAATCACTGAGATCACATTGTTTCCCCATTCTGATGGTTGATGTGAACATTAACTGAAGCTCATGACCCGTATCTGCTTGATTTTATGCACTGCTGCCATGCGATTGGCTGATTAGATAATCGCATGGATGATTGTTGGTGCCAGATGGGCTGGTTTGAGTATTTCTGTAACTGCTGATCTCCTGGGATTTTCATGCACAACAGTCTCTAGAATTTACTCTGAATGGTGCCAAAAACAAAAAACATCCAGTGAGCGGCAGTTCTGTGGATGGAAGCACCTTGTTGATGAAAGAGGTCAACAGAGAATGGCCAGACTGGTTCGAACTAACAAAGTCTACAGTAACTCAAATAACCATACTGTATAATTGTGGTGAGAAGAATATCTTCTCAGAATGCTATACTGGGGTTGATGTGGGTTGGCACTGATTTGGTGGCAAGAGGGGGACCTACACAATATTAGGCAGGTGGTTTTAATGTTGTGGCTGATATACTCTCTATTGGTGAATGACATGATTGCATTAAAAATGCAATTCACACAAAATAATTATTTAAATGCATCTGCTATGATAAATATGTTTTCAAAGTCATTTTGATATTTTTTTCAGAGGCTTAAAGAAAAAATTTCTTAAGTGGTGTAACCATTTATCTGAATTTTTTGAAAAAAGAAATGTTGGCATAAGTAGTTTAGAATTATCTTTTATTATTATCATTATTATTATTATTATTATTATTATTATTATTATTATTATTATTATCATGAATAAGCAGTGGAACATTTAAAAAAAGAAATATTTATATAATATAATATTTTATAATATTTATATGTTTAAAAAATGTAAGTCGGCCGAATCAAAGTCAGGACTTTTTTTGTGCAAAGCACATTTTTGTCATGCCATATGGAGTAACCCTAAGAAAACCTATTGCTTTTTGTGATTCATGATTGAAGAATGTTTGGAAACTTTTTTGAAAATAATATAAAGTTGTGTACACTCCCTTGTAATCAAGATGCAATGAAAGTATTTTAATATCCTTTACGTTTGATGGTTACACAATTTGACATGTAACATAATGTCATTAAATCTTTTTTGTTTTACTGGTGCATACTGTGCACCATAAACATGGATACTGCTAAAATAGTTGTAAAAAGTATGGTAGTATGCTATTCCAAACATAGCCTTTGCATTTTCCTACTCTCTTAGAGTTAATACATTTTTAAATTCTCCCTTGCCACTTCTCATTGGTTACTCTTTTCTGTGTGACAATTCCGCCCCAGGTTCTCAATGGATGCTGAGACGGGCTGGGTGACTCTGAGAGGCCGGTTGGATTACGAGCTCATGAGACGCTTTACTCTGACAATATTGGCTCGTGACGGAGGAGGGGAGGAGACTACAGGTCGACTCCGCATTAATGTGATGGATGTAAACGACAATGTGCCAGTCTTCCAGAAGGACGCATACATGGGCTCACTGATGGAGAACGAACAGGCACCACAGCAGGTCGTCCGGGCCCGGGTGAGAAACAGAGAGATGTGAAATTTAGAAAAACTGGAGGAAGATAAACCAGAAAAATGAGTGTGCATGAATCTACTACCTACTATTCTACAGTGCTGTGTGTCATGTAATTTGTAATACTTAATTGATTATGACAGTTAAGTCAATGTGAAATGCTGTTTGCAAGCCATTATACTTCCGTAATCTGATAAATATACTCTAAAAGTGCCACAGTATATTTAAAGATAAATATAAAGGTCGAGACTTGATTTTATCCATTAGATATTGTATGTATTGTTTGGAGCCAAGTCTCTCTCTTTATAAGTGGTCTCATAGTTGTCCCAATCCTGTCACTGAAATAAGCCTGAGCTCTGTACTGATGCATGACTGTGGGCCATTAAATCTGTTAGTGCTCAGTATGTCTGTGTTAAGGTTTAATTGTCTCCGTGTGCAGACATAGTGACACTAATTTCAGCTCTCTGCTCTAATCTGTGCTATGATTGACAGTTTGACAGTAGTTGCAGTTCTGATTTGTGTGACCAGCGGGGGGAATTGTACACACACACACACACACACACACACACACACACACATTTTTAAATATATAACCATCAGATTATATATTTTAATTCTGCAAAGAGAATTTATATATTTAATTAAGGTGACATTCAATACTTAGGGGGACAACATTCAAAAATACTGTATTTTGCTTAAAAGAAAAGTCCCTTTATCACAATGAATTAGTGAATCATTTATGTAAACTAGTTCAGTTACATGAAGTGTCCAAATGACTCACTAAAATGATTTAAAACAAGTTTGCAATGCTAAATACAAGTAAATCACTTTGTTTAACTGGTTCATTTATTTACACTTGGTCAATTAATGCGTTTTTACTCATTAGATTGCTATCCGATTGAATAAGCACATTCCAATTACACTTGGCCACATAAAAGCATCTCCGCCACATGGAGATCTTCACTTCCTGCGGTATATTCAAATAAAACACAGTTCATGGCCGTGATTATGCTAATGCCTACACATCAGCTGCACTTATTGTCATTTGTTCATTTCAGTTTGTTAGCGATCTGCATCAAATAAATGAAGAAATGTGTTCTTTCTCTCCTACATCATTCTTCAGTTTCTCGATTTGTTATTATTTATTGTGCGAGATTAAATTGTAATGCATCTCAGCCCACCTCCGGAGTGATCGGATTTATACCCATTTCGAAATAATCTTAGAGGGCATTTATAATCTGTCTTTTTATGATAGGATAGCTATTAAGTGTAAATACTCACATGAACTGTCTGAAAGAACGATTTACTTCAAGGGCAGTTCACAAGGGACTGCTGTCAATATGTACAGTGAAAAAGGAGTTACATTTTGGTTTGTTATCACCCTAAAACCAACTGGATCACTTTTGAAGACATTGTTTAAACCACTGGAGTCTTATGGGTTCATTTTATGCTGTTTTTATCTCCTTTTTTGAGCTTTTGGAGATCACATTCACTTGCATTGTATGGACCAATTGAGCTGAGTTAATCTTCTAAAAATCTTCGTTTAAGTTCAGCAGAAGAAAGGAAGTACTGTGATGGCATGAGAGTGAGTAAATGATGAGAGAATTTTAAAGGGATAGCTCACCTAAAACTTGTAATTTTCTCAAAACAATGTCAATTCTCTCAAAGTCTCAAGCCTGAATGACTTTCTTTCTTCTGCGGAACACAACCATAGGTAGTTTGCAGAGATGTATGATGTGTTCTTGTCCTTACAATTTAAGTCAGTGGGGTTCAAAAAGGTAGCATAAAGCTAATACTTATGACTCGATGTTTCCACTATCGGCCATATGAGGGTGTGCTAGTGCATGCCAGGGCCAGTTGCGTTCCCACTGCCACTTCTGGGTCTTCATCATGCCTCCTCTGGGCTTTCTCAGGGCCAATGGCCTTTGGCCCGCTGATTACTGATTGATTTTGTTCTTGTTGCTCAAGGTCCAAGGCTATTGGCCCCAGATAGCCCTTGCTCATCAAGTCAAGTCAAGTGGATTTTATTGTCGTTGAACCATATACAGTTAGTACAGTACACATCAAAACAAGATGACATTCCTCCAGGACCATGGTGCTAGATAAACAACATAGGACAAACACAGAACCACATGATACAACACAGACTAAATAAGACCTACACATTCCTACATAAAGTGCATGCGCAAACGTGTGCAAAAAGTACAGGATGGTACAATCATTACTAAAAAGGAACAGGACAGTAGGCACAGTAAGAGACAGTGAGAGACCGGTACACATTTCTAATCTGAGTAGTGCAAAAAGATGACACTTTCTAAAAATGCTGAATGTAAACATAACATATGAAATGGTATCATACTTGCCCGATTGTGGAAAAGGGGCTAATGACTATTATACACTGGGAGCGGAGCAAGTATTTTGACATAGAAGAAATGACACACTTTAGATTTAAGGTCTATAGATGACATTTGTGAAATAATGTTGATTACCACGGTGATTTTAGAAATGTAATTTAGACTTTTCCGGTTCCAGGCTTTTGCATTTAAAGTCAGGCACTTATAATTAAAGTACATAATGCTGATGTTATAACATTTTTCTCTTTATGTTTCTCTCAGGCGACGGACGAGGATTCTCCTCCCAATAATATTCTGACATATTCCATCATCTACGCCTCTCAATTCAGAACATATTTCATTATCAGTGTGGTGGAGGGCTATGCAGGTCTGTGTAACAAATCAGAGTTTTCCCCTAATAAGATTTCACTGGTTGCTCAGGCTGTTCATGAGTTCCATTAACAAGGCCAGCATTGCTCAGTGTGTTAAATGCTTTGGGGGAATCGGATTTGGGTTTAACACCTTAAAGCATGCAAATACCTTTAGAGAAGCCTTTGTGACCTCTGGTGTTTTATAAATGGATTATAGATGGCTGTCTAATACACATATGCTTTTTTTTCCTTTTCTATATTGATTCAATGTGTGTGTCATAACCCATTTTTTGTTTTTCATTTATGTATCTTCTCAGTCATCACCGTGAATCGTCCTCTGGATTATGAGCAAGTTCCTGGTGGAATGATCTATCTGACTCTGATGGCCAAAGATGGGGGGAACCCATCCCTCAACAGCACTGTGCCCATCACCATAGAGGTGTTGGTGAGTACTAAACCCCCCTCCTCCATTAATGGAACATTCCAGAGTGAATGTTCAATGCATACTAAATAAAGGTTCTTCAAGTGAACTTTGCAGCAGGGTCAACCAGGAACACTCTTCCAATCAAGAACCATTTTTACTCACACAAACACCCCCTCAGACACAGTTTGGGAGTTCTGGATTCAGTGGTTTTCTCTGAGCTCTACTGACTGGGATGGTTAATCCATACTTATTTTCACTCTGACATTTTATGCTCTCTTATTACGATTACAATTAGACATATTTCATCTGAAAAACAGCAGGAGTTTGGCACATACAGCTTACTGTGTGTGTGTGTGTGTGTGAGCGTGTATTTATCACTTTGTGGGGACCAAATGTCCCCATAAGGATAGTAAAACCCGAAATTTTTGACCTTGTGGGGACATTTTGTCGGTCCCCATGAGGAAAACAGCTTATAAATCATACTAAATTATGTTTTTTGAAAAGGTAAAAATGCAGAAAGTTTTCTGTGAGGGTTAGGTTTAGGGGTAGGGTTAGGTTTAGGGGATAGAATATAAAGTTTGTACAGTATAAAAACCATTATGTCTATGGAAAGTCCCCATAAAACATGGAAACACAACATGTGTGTGTGTGTGTGTGTGTGTGTGTGTGTGTGTGTGTGTGTGTGAGTGTGTGTGTGTGTGTGTGTGTGTGTGTGTGTGTGTGTGTGTGTGTGTGTGTGTGTGTGTGTGTGTGTTATACGGTAACTAAACATTAAGCTGAATTCAAGTGGTAAGTCAGTGTTTGTCTTATATTTAATAATTTCACATCGCCACAGCCTGTGAGTTTCCATTAAACCCCAAAGGCACTCCATCACTTCATCCAATTACATCTGAGAGCAGTTTGTTCCCTGTGGAAAATTAATGAGTTAATATTTAAAGCCTTTTTAGATACTCTGTAAAAAAAATGAACCTCCTCTCTCCCTCTGCAGGACCAAAACGACAACCCTCCCGAGTTCAGCCTTTCATCTTATATCATCAACATACAGGAAAATATCGTAGCAGGTACGTTAACAGTTATATTACCAAAAAAAGAAAAGAAAAAGGAATACTATACCAACATATGGCACATATACAATGCTCAAAACCTTGCAACATCATAACTAGATTCCTGTCAGCAATGATTTACAGTGATCAGCCATCTGTGCACTAGTTCTGTTCCACACCAATGAAATATTTTGTTTGAATAAGTGCCGTTTTCTCACAGCTATGCCACAGTTTTGATTTGATGGTTTTGTTTCAGTTTCCAGTTGTTTCACCCCCAAAAGCCAGAACAACTAGGGTATACAAGAGAATAATTACAGTTTTGCAAGGCAGCACTGCTTTGATATTCCTCAACATTTCTAGTTAGTGTTTTAGACCTCTAACCCTATACTCAATTACTTACTGATGTGTTATGATATCGTAACACCTTTACTGTAATGCATCATTTGAAAAGCGATACATTTTAATACTTGGATTATGGACACACTAGATTTAACACTTAATCCAACGTGAATAGCTTCCGCGATAGCTTGCTGATAGACTGTTGGACATTTGACTCGGAGACCGCGGCTCGAGGCCAGTCAAGCTGACGCATGGAAGGAAAGTGTCAAAAACACTATATGAGATGACGTGTTTGCTTAAAAAAATTCCTTTTCATGTCATATTTCATTTTACTAAAATATTGGTTAGGTTTAGGTTAAAATTTTAGGTTAGGAATGTGCATTTTATTCATTAAAACCTCCATCTAATATTTACCTTTAAAACCTCATCTAATTACAACACCATTTCACTGTTTGGCGCCCCCATCTGGACATTTCACTGGGAAACTTTAGCTAAAGCTAAATGTATAATGAAGCATGTAATTTAGATTTGCAAAAATGTTGCCACAGTCACGTAATGTGAGATCAGGCCAAAAGATGGTGTCGTGTTGATTCTCATATACAGAACAACAGGAAACAAGACAAGTAGTGAGTGTAATGACTAGTTAAAAATGGTGCTGATGCTGCATTTCCTTTATGCAGAGCTAAAGCCTGAAACCTAAACTTACCTAAAAATAACACTATTCTTTCACTGCCTTTAAAGCACTGCTATTTCCTTCATGACACACAGATCTAGTGTTTAAACAGGTTCAATTTTTTCAGTTAACCTTTGTCTGTGTACCTCATCACTTTGCACACCCTACTATGCTTCGAAGTTTCAATATGTTAGTTTGTGTCTTACTTTCACGTCTTATAATTTCTTTCCATTTATTTTCTGTCTTTATTTCCTTCTATATAATTGTATTATTTTAGCTGAGCAAGAAGGTCAGTTGAAACAGCAATGTGCATTATTCTTATGCATTTATTCACTCAATCACTCAATGCTTTTGTTCCACACAATAGACTTGTCTTCCATCTTTAGAGGAAATTACATTTGCTCTGACCAGCGTCTGTTAAAACCCTGCACGCTGTTGTGTGTTTATGTGAGTGTGTCACTCTCAAACTACTGATCGCACTTCACTAAACTCTGATAATCCTGAAATCCATAAAGATTTCTCCATCAATGCACAGTACTTTAAAAACGGACCACTTCCTGTCTAAAGAACGTCTCTCAAACTTCATTTCCTATTTCTTCATACAGCTGTCTGTCTCACACAATTGTATTCTGATGATGTATTTACATTCTCTTACCTTTTATCATTATCTGTCTTGTTCATAATTCTTCAACCCCTTCTCTCATTCTTTTAGGAGCGACAGTGTTGTTTGTGAACGCCACAGATCTGGACACGTCTCGGGAGTTTGGTCAGGCCTCTCTCATCTACTCTCTGCAGGGCAGCTCTCAGTTCAGACTCAACACTCGCTCAGGTGGGCAATGGGAAATATAGGTGTTCTCTTTAACCCCCTGAGACCCTCTGCTGTGTGCATTTTCCATTTCCTTTTTTGATTTGTAA